>NC_135499.1:55948812-56169760 GCF_052857255.1 Amblyomma americanum | reverse complement strand
CTTTAATTATGTTCCTAAATTTAAGGAAAGCCTCTCCAGATTCAAGCTGGTTGTACATTTGACCTTCGCTGGAACGATTTCGCCTTCGAGTCTAGGCTCTGAAGCGACAATCTGGTAGTGTATTAAAGATTTACAATTTTTCCGCGGTCGTAAACGCCTGGGCCAACGACCGGCAACTCGGCCGCCAAGATGAAAGATCGAGACTGTGGCAGACAGCCTTCTCTGCGTTGCTGTTCATGAAAGTGCTCCGGAAACAGAGCGTCGCTCCTGTCGCGCCATCGTGGTGGGGGAGCCCTGTGGCGGCTTTCCGAAGCGGTGCACGCAATATCCGCTGCCCGAGGTGTAGGCGTACTCGTCGAGGCAGCCGCCGTCACCCTCTCCCCCACCGGGCCCCGTCCGTGCTCGGTGGGCCGGATACCGTGCGTGTGTGTGTCTGCCGTGTCTCGTGGATTCCCCCATTTGCGGGTGGCCACCGATCGATCGCAAATTGCTGCCAAATTTGCACCCTGGGCGGTTTTCGGGGCGGCGCACCCGTCTCCCGAGATCTTCGAATCGACGCGAGAGGGACTGATCTCTGGCGAGTTCTTTATCTTATTTTCCAAGTCCCTCATCTCGTCACGTGGTGGTCGTTTTCGACGCTGTACACAGGCGTTTCCCCTCTTTCTTTTCTCGTTTATTTCCCTTTTCTAATACCTCTTTCGTTCGTGTATTTATGTCGAACATTTCCAACTTAAGAGCGAATTTATTGCGCGGACTGTTACTGGTCCCGTAGCACGTCCGCAAGTCCTCATCGTGTACGACGATGCGGGCAGAGCGGAAAATGTGGCACCCCCCATACGACCTTTCTCCTTGCTTCCATATCACTTTTTCCATGCCTCGTTTGTGTCCATGACCACACGGGGACGTTGCTTCCTCCAACATGTGTCGCTGCTCTCTTCCTGCGCTTTACATTGTGGCCCCCGTCGCCATCCTTTTGGCCGTCCACCCTCCAGTGAGCGACACTGTCGCTCGCGCGAGGAAAGAAAAAAGCGTAGCTCTCAGGCAGTAACTTTAGGGTACGCTCGGAATGCTATCGCAAAGGAACCTACGGAACTTGCAGCAGCGGTTCGAGAGCCTCCGGTTTCCGACAGGGATTATTATATTGTCGCTTAATGACAAAGAAGCGAAGGTCAACATAGGACTAGGAGCATAATGGGGGGGGGGGGGGGGGGAGGGAATAAGATAGCTTTATTTAGCTCTAGCGCAAGTGCCTTTATGCGGTTCAGATGAGTCCATCTCCGCAACGGTCAGTTGCTCCCATTCCAGGGCTCCGCTGGATGCTGCCGGCAGCTGAGCTGGCCGTAGCAGAGTCGCTGGAGAGCATACCCTCCCATTGCTCCGCACTTGGGTTTGGTATAATTGGAACGACGTCGACTTATTGGCATGCCCATGTTAGGTGATATAGTGTAGGTTTTTCATGGCACCACGGACACTTGTGTACGTAAAGTGTGGGGTGGATTTTACATAGTGTGTTTAGGTTTGGATATCACCCCGTTTGCAGTTGTCTCCCCCCCCCCCCCCCCCCTCGTATTCACTAACGGATCTTATACTTATGGCAAAAGAGCTACTTTCATAAGAATAAGGTGAGAACAAGAATAAGGGAAAGTAGAGGTGGGCTTCAGAATTCCTACATAACGCACCAAAAGAAAGCCTTAAGAAAGTTCTACTTATCGTGGCAGGAAACAAGCCTGGGAACGAGACTGCAAGACATTTTCAGAATAAACTGCTTCAGAATAAACAGCCTCCTCTTTGTTTAAGGATTTGTGCGGTGGTGGGAACCGCATGGCCGCCTATTCCTGATGTACTGGCAGGGACTCCTCAAGGTCGACTCTGTTTCCCGTCAGTAAAGATGATTTAATAAGTAGTAGCGCTACTAGTAGCGAAAGAGCTGGTTTCGAAAGGGCTGTGATGCCAAGTGCGTCCCTTTTGTGCCTGCACTTGCCCGTGCTTACCGTCGCCTGAATCTAAAGTTGTTATGTATGTTTGGTACAGTGCCACCTTCTGATTATTCTGACGGAGCTTTCATTTGTTTTCCGCCGGATCTCCAAACTCGGTTTGGGGTTAGCTTATAGTATTGTGCTTTCTTCCCTCACTCTCAAGATTGCTTTGTTTTTAGGTGGTTTAACGTCCCAAAGCCGCTCAGGCTATGAGCGATGCCGTAGTGGGGGGCTCCGGATGATTTCAACGAGCTGCGGAGTGCCCTGACATCGCACAGTGTACGGGCCTCTAGCATTTCACCCCCATCGGAATGCGGCAGCCGCGGCCGGCATCGAACCCTTGTCTTTTTAGGCCAGCAGCCGATCACTAACAACTGAGTCAACGGGGCGACTTTCCTCTGAAGGCTGTGTCATTAGAGCAGGGCGCATGTTGCACACACGCAGCACTGTTCTACACCAGAATACCTCTGGCGTAATATTACCTATCCTTGTATTCTCAGAATGGGGTGCGATGTATGCGGAGACATTTAACGTTGGGGATGTTGATGGCAAAGCACTTGGTCGCTTCTGAGAATAGAGGGCACCCAGAAGATGTGAGCATGCTGCCTTCTTAAAGTCATGCGTGTGCATCCCGCTTACGCCTGTTAATTTTCACCGGTTAATTGAGCAACAAGAACCAGGTTCTTTAGTTGTCAGCTAAGTCGACCTCGCCCTGAGATACTGCAGAGTACGACACTTTTTTATTTTGCTGGTGCGTTTTAATCGAATGCACGATGCGCTGCCAAAAGTAGCCACTTTTCCACCGTGAGCGTGTGGAAACCATTGCTTCATTGTGAATCGATATTATCGACGAGAAAATTCGAGACTCTCGCTGATGAAGAAGCCTTGTGCACTCTACATGACTCCTTTAACTATGCTCTGACTGCTTGGAGCTTCAATCCTTCCTCCACGTAGTCATTCAATCTGAACGGCTTACAAATAAGCGACCCGTTGTCTCTGCGGCGACAGGACCTCATCGCCCTTTATTCCATCAAACATGTTTTCTTCTTTCCAACCGCGCTCCACATCTGCCGTTTCCGGAGATATCTGGCCAATCTAGCGGAGCCAAGGCGAACTCAGGCGCACTCGGTGATAAGCAATGCATGCGTATTCGGAGGGGAAATAGTAGACAGTCGGCTGAAAGCTTTACGCGCCTATCTTAATCTCCTAGCTTGTGTCTGTATTTGCGTCCGGTCTTCAGTGCTTAGCGGGTCCCCTCGCCTCAGCCATCCTCGTGCCTGTGTGTGTGTGTGCGTCCATAGGCAGAGCTCCTTTTGTCTGGCCGCGCCGGAAATGCGATTGTTTCCCCGCGGCGGAGAAATCGGTTCGGGTCTGGAGATATCCCGTTTCCTGGCGGTCTTCGGGAGCGGCATCGGCGAGCTTTGCCGCACTGCTCCTCTCCGCTACAGGAAAGCCGGCTGCGCCGTTCTGCATGCTGCAGCCTCCTCCCCCCCTTTGGTGCCAGTGCGGGTTTCTTCTTCGGTGCTGAGATAGGTGGGCAGAAAGGGTGAAGTGCAGAGGGTGGAGTAAGAGAGTAGCAGCGGAGGAGCGCGCTAAGAATGCGACAAAGCTATAAAGAAGATTTCCGGGAAGAAAGGGATATAAATAACAGAAAAATGGGAAAAAAAGGCACTACCTCACCCGAACGTAAACCGAAATGCGTGTGGAGGGCGAGCGATGGAGCTGGAAGAAACGGAATCAAAACGAAGATGGGAGAAACGCATCGGCGTTCCTGGCTCCGAACGAGCAAGGCTGTCGGGTCGGCAGCGTGCCGCCGAGCGCCAGAGTTTGGCAGGCACCCCCCCCCCCCCCCTTCCTTCGGCACCGATGCATAACAAAGCACCCTAAGCCCGCCTATCCGAGCGAGTACGAGCTGAACGGTGGTGCAGCTCGGGCGTTCTGAATCAGCAGCAGACTTGAGCGCCTTATCCATCCTTTCTTTTCCTCTCTCTTTCTGTCGGAGAAGCGGATGCGTTTCCTTTCTGTTCTCGTCGAAGGGCCGCCCGCGAACGGCTTGTTGCCGGTGCTTGTGAGTCTGTTTTCAGACCTTGTTCCTGACTCGTGTAACTCTGCTTTGTGTTATTCATCGCAAAGATATGGCACTCAACGAACGGAGCTCCGAAATTCGTTCCAGTCGAAAAGTTGATCGAAGATAAACAAGAGCAGCATACTGGCGGAGCGAAATGGGCGTGCAGCTCGAACGTCTCACTGGGCTTCGATCGAGGCGGGGCGATATTAAGTGTCTCTTACGTGGCTTCCATCATCACTCGAAGTATTCGGGGAAACTAGTAAATGGTAACTGTACACAGCGCTGAGTGCACTGGATGCACCTGTGCAAAGATTCTTAGGGGGAAGCGCCCCCGCGGATTCTATTTACTTTAACCCGCTCAATTAACCTAGATTGCACTGTGCTTTAGTGTTTCACCGTACCGCCGGTACTGTTAACTTTAAACCCTCGTGTTATCATGACGAATCTTTGGGCGCCTAATTTGAATGACATTTTTAAAGTTCTCGACATAATTTGCAGTACTTCGGAGTGTAGCCCGGAAACTAAACGACTGCTATAAAAGTTCGACTCCCGTTGATGCTGGTGCAATTGTTGGTGTCCTCATTCTTGGAACCATATTTTGTACCTAATTAGTGTACGAGCTACTGGTCAGGTGACAAGACGAAATGAACGCTCATAAGCAAACGAAAGCGACATTTTTGAGTCTTTCTACGTGCGAACTGAAATCTCTTGCTCGGGCCTTTGTTGCTGGCGAAGTCCGGTGCGAAGGATGTTTCTTAAAGCTTTAAGGATACTGGGACACACAGCTCTAACAGCGACTGTGTACGCGAAGTGAAACCTGCGTACACTCATGCTTTGTTTCGCTATCTCTTGCACTGGTGGATCCGAACTACGATATGCGGGACAGATAGAAAATAGTTGGTGCCCTTGAAGAGCTAACTTTCGGTTAGACCCGTAGACGTCTTGTTTTTCGTCGCACCTGTGGATGGAGGCATATTTAACACACTGTATGATAATGTACCTGGCTTCGGGATATCTTATTTTTTCATTTTGGTGTGCGCTTTTCAGGGATTCCCGTGTGGTGTATTGCTTCCAGGAAAATTCTGCCGCCACCAAACTCCTGAACGGCGTCTACGGGCTTTCTTTTTCTCCTTCGCTCTTCTTCCTCGTAGACCCTCCTCTCTCTCTTCGTGTCAGTCGTAATTCTACGCAAGCGAATTCTCCTCATGCAGTGCGCATTGTGCGTCGCACCGCTCAGACGCCACCCTCTCTCTCGTCTCGCCTTATGGCCCGTTGGAGGAGAGAAGAGAATCCTTCGTATATACGGAATGCGCATATTTCTCCCCCTCTGCCTTGCTTCTCATTTCCACTAGCACCTTTTGTGCCCCGCAGTGCACCTCCGAAGGCCGGAGCGCAGCGGTCCTCTTTCCGCCCTCTCCACTTGCTTTATGTCTCTCGCTCTCGGGAATCCTCTTCTCCGCCATTCGCGAAAGTGGATGGAAGAAGCCTGCTGCCTCCAAGAAGGAGATATGTATGCATAACAAGAGCGCGGCGAGAAATCTGCTGGCCTTTCCTCTGCACCCTCTCCTTCGTCTGCCACCGTGGCTTAGACGGGCGACCTCAGAGCCCTCCACGCGAGACACGCGGCCCAAGAGAGAGGGAAGGCGTCATATTTGCGAGGAGACAAGAAGAAGTGGCTGGCAAGGGAGGGAGCAGCTCCTGCAGCAGCAGCATGAGCCCCCGCCGCCGTCGGCGCGCATAATGAATAATTTCGGCATTCATGCAAGAGTGGTCCCCCCTCCGTCCTCGTCTCCTCATCTTCGGCGCCGTCGGGCGCGCATATTTCGTTAGCCTCGGTACTCGACCCTAGCGAGAGGGGGTAAGACGCCGCCCGTATTCCGCGTCGAGTGCCGTCTGGCCGCGAGTTCTGTCTGCTTGTCTTCGTGTGCCGCCGTCTACTCTTTGTCTACTCTCTCAGCTGTCGTTCCTTTTACTTTCGCACGCTCGGGCTGCGCCCAGACGCCTGCATGACACCACGGCTTTGATCCGTCGTCCATCAGTCGCCCTAACGGCCCAACTTTACCCTGTAACCTTCCCGCCTCCTGTTTTGCTGGCAGCTTTCTCCCTTTCCGCAGAAGGTCATCCGGTTTACTGGCAATCGATCAGTCTGCTCACCGGCAAAGGCTGGAACAGCATGTGGAGGGAGGGGGGTCCATTTTATGGATTGCGCTCTGTTCTAATAACAAAGCGGAAGCGTTGCAGAGGAAACAAAACACTCTAGATGACTAATAGATGACATTGTAAGCAGGTGAAACTAGGTTATCATGGTGTTCGCCACAAACCTAGCACCCCCTCCCCATGCAGAATGTCTGCCCTCTGTCTGCACCTGACGCCGTTGTTTGTGCGACAACCATGCCCAACTGCAAATTCATGAAGGGCTTCCCGGTGGAGGCACGTATTGTTCGTACATAGAGGCACTGTAGCTCTTGAAGAAGCCTTCTCTCGGTGGCGTCTTAATGACGATCCGCTAATTGGCCACTAGACGGCGCACTCTGCGCTCGCGCGCTCTGGGCCATAACGAAGCTTATTCGGAAAGAGAGCACCGTGTCGCCGCTGCACTATTCGTGTCAGAGATTCGGAGAGAGCAGCTTTGATTTGCGCTTGGTGATGCGTTGGTTTGTGCCCGCAGCTCACTAAGGACAGCAAGCTCGGCCGAGATCTGCGTGTGCTCCCGGGGGGGGGGGGGGGGGGGGGGGGGGGGGGGTAATATATTCAGAGCCTCGCAGTATAGTGCCCAGAGGCTTAGGACTTCAGCGGAAGTCACTGACGGAGACTTTTCGCTCTAGCTGTGGAGAGGGGAAGCAAAAGGTCAGTGGCACGCAGAACGTCTAGCAAGAATAATGAGATAATTTAGGAAAGTACTGCTGACATACAACCATGCCCATCACAGCGCAGCCCACTTTCTCTCATAGAACGGTTTCGCGTACAGGGTGCGTAGAAATTTCCCAGCCCACGGGGTCAGCTTCCGAGTCTGCTAGTGGGGCATTTACGGCAGCTGAGGACCTCAAAATCTTTGAAAGGGAAAGAAAAGTTATCATTCTTCCATCTGAGAACCTTGGTAGCTTCGTAGATGTCTCAAGTGCCAGGGAGTAATTGTGGAAAATAGACCTGGGAAGTTTTTACTTGCCCTGTAGACGAGGCACCGTTTCTTTAGTTGTACTCCCAGCCGAAGCAGGCACGTTAGACAGGACTGTTTTCGGGAGGGGGGGAGGGGGCTCAAGGAGCAAGGTAATTTTTCGAGAAGAGGGTGTGTGTGCGGGGGGGCAGGAGAAGAAGTTGGTAGGAGGGTGCATGCCCAAGGAGAGCACCTGCAGCAGTATTATGGGTAGGGTGGCGGTTCCCCTCTCCCCCTGTATACTTGCCTGCGCCAGAGTCATCATCACTCGGTATCGACTGTAAGAATAATCATCTTGCCTGCCTACCTTCTCTATTGTCATTTTGTCCCTATCTTAGATTTTTCTCAGATATATTTCACCTGGCTCATTCTGTCCTAGGATGACAAGTTGGGCTAGTTGGTTTCATTAATTCAATCAATGCTGTTGTCTTGCACAAAAAAGGCCACAAGGTTAAAGTGCTGTGCACTTTTCTTCGTCCTGCATGCTCTTTCGCGCTGTGCTTGTTCCTACAAAGTCCTGACTGTACATCAGATAAGCTCTATTCCAGCATTTATTTTACCGTCCTCGCTGACAGGTCTTTGATTTTCAGTCGTTTATAGTTTTGAACGCCCCAGTAACCATCTTAGGGTGCCCTTATCGCCAGAGAAGCGGAGAATCTCACTGGACGAAGCCGCTTCGTGTCCTTGACGATGCATCATGCATTACCTTCAAGAGCACTGTTTTGTGTAGTTTTAGAATCAAATGTTGGGAATTACTCCGTCGTTTCAATTCGCTGCATTTACATTTGGGATAGTATGATAACGCAGGCATAGTGTTGGCGGTAAACTCAAAGGGCTGATAGTTAGGTAGTTCATAAAGCAAAATTCTTTCATATAGGAGCGCACTGCCCCTAAGATAGCCGGTACTACACGCTACTAATAATTTTGGAGCTCCAGCGGCGAACGCAACTGGGCTTTGCCGACGTGGCTTAAGTCATGGTGGTGCGGGTACCACTTATGTAATAGGTGAATTCTGGTCATGTGGTGTCATTAGCGCTCACTGAGCTCGCTCTATCATGCACAGTTTCCAATGAATTAAGGAGGAATTAACATTAACTTGGGGGGCGTCATTGGTGACGCTAGTAAGAGGGCCGCAGCCGTAGCACGTAGTTCGACACGCACGCACGCACATTGCAGAGGTGAACCGTATGCAGTGCGGTACCGCGCACCCCTCTCCTGCACCGAGGCCAAGAGTGTTTGCCCTGCGCGCTCTCGTCGACCGCGCAAACAGGGAAAGCGCAAGGCGGCCGCTGAGGAGTCCGCGCGAACCTCTCGAGTGCTGTGCGTTTGCAGAGAGGGCAGGAGTGCACTGCACACGGTACAGAAACGAAGGAAGTTGTGTATAAACCTCGGGCGGGGCGTGGAAGAAAACTTCGTGTCAACGTACGAATTTCGAATCAACACGGACATTGCTAGAAGATTTGCGTTTGTCAAACATTTAATCTGCAGTGAACTGTATTTTGGTTGATTGCGCTTCATGCGGAAAGTTTTTGGAACATTGGCGGCCTCGATTGCAAATGCCAAAATGCGCAGGTGAGGTGCCAGATATTCGATGAACAGCGTCGTGCGATCGCGCCTTTTTATATACTAAGAAAAATGGTACCCAAGGGGCGCCATTCATTTATTCATTCATTCATTGGTGCTCTTTCGCAAAAAAAAGTACAAGATAACGGCTCGTTCCGTAAGCGTTGACGCCCATTTAAAGAGAACATTTAATTGATCTGAGCACTTTCATTTCAAACGGTCCAGAAAGGCTGTAAGTTTCAGGTCATTACGGCGCCGTTAGGACCACGTGATTTGAAAAGATCGATGTTGCTAAATTTGTAAGCCATTACTTTGCCCACATAAGAGCTGTAAGCTGAGATGAAGCGTACCATAATTTAATCTGTCACCGCGGTCAGCAAGAGCTGCGGCTTTGGATGGCTTTGTGGCCGCCGCTTTCATTGTTGGGTCGGCGCCTGCACGGTGTGTCGAAAGCACGTGCCATCGTACTTGCCTCTACAATGTGTCTTCTACAGCGGGCTTGCCAACTGAAGCCTGGCCCATTTCTTTTTGCTTCTGGGGAGAAGAAATTGCTATCCTCTCTACCTTATCCCGGCAATGAAGTGCCTAGGCTTCCACATCTTGTGCGTCATGCTCCTATAGGGAAGCGTCGAAGCAGGCTTAGTAAATACGCTCAGCTCTGCGGCCTGGCTGTGTCAAGGGGCTACAAGCAGGGAAGAACTGCCCTTCAAAAAGGCTCTCCTCTCCTCCGATGGCAGAATAGAGCGGGCCTTTCTGGCGCTTCCCTCTCTACCGGTTCTTCTCACATGCCACATTCTAGTGACGACATGAGCTGATAGGTTTTGGGGTGTCTCGGGCTTAGTATATGCGCGCTATTGCCGGCAGGAAAACCAAACATTTCGGTACGCCGATATTATTTTTGACTTCGAGTCCGTAGTTCTCACCTGTCATATGCTCTTCCTTCATGCATGCGAATTTCAGAATACTGCCGTGGCAGTATTTGAACTGCTCTGTAAGAGCAAGTTGTGAGCATCCCGATCCACGGAGGAAAAATACTCAGTACGTCGAAAACAAGTTTTTCCTGCCTGAATGTTGTCGTCACCACAATTAACTGAGGCATAAAAAACAGCTGTTCTCTACACATTACCGTTTTTTCTTCTCTCAAACAAAGGGAGTTTGTAAGCCACAGACAGTGCCGTGGATCCAATTTTAGTCACTTATAGTGGCCATTCACCTCACTTAGCCTTTGTGTGTTTGTCCGTTCATCTATTGTGTGAAGCCGATTGTGTGGCACGCTGCTCACCTGTCCACCGTGTCAGGCGGGGGTTCAATTAATCGCGAGAGGCTGCTCGGCAAGGCTAACCTGGGTCGCAACTCAACTAAGCAAACCTAAGTCCCACCGATGGCAGCATCTGCAATAGAAGAACGGCAGTGGCGCATCACTTGACCGCTGCACCACTGCGCCAGGAGTAGTAGGAAGACTCCCAGGGATCTATGAATGTAGAGGATGACCACTTCCGCATATATGGACATTAACCAATTATCACTATCCGAACAACTGCCATCCATTAACGCTGGATATGAACGCCGGAATCGAAGTGAAAACCGAATTGCATGCGCACCTAATTCGCATTAGGCCTAAATACGGAAATCAACCGTGTTTTTTTTCCTTTTATATCCTTTCCTGCAGGAACAGAAATTCTATGAACACTTTTTGCGCCTCTCTTTGCGCTTGTGAAACATTCTATCGGATAAACCACGGATGGATGAGAGCATTAAGAGTGACGACCTCGTGGAAGTAGCAAACCGAACACTTAGTAAATTACACTCATGGTCACTGGTAGATTCATTACTAATCAGTTATACTAAAACGAAAGCGGTCCTTTTCCGTTCGAAATCAACGTCATGTAATAGCTTCACAGTCCTGCATATAAATGACGTTTAAATTACTTGGGATTTTCTTCTATGAGTTCATGCTATGGTACCATCATACTGATTACCTACGCACCAAATTTTTTCGGGTTTTACTTATGCTGACAAAATGTCGGCATTTTCTACCACATCTCATGCGCTTACTATACAACGCACTTTTTGATTCACAGCTGCGTTGTTGCCATCTATAGTCTGGGGAAACAGCACAAAAAGAGCTCTTCAAAAGCTGGTCATTATGCAGAAAAATGCCCTACGCGCAGTTGAAAATTACCCTAATCATGTCCACACTGATTCACTTTACGCAAAATATCAAGTAATTCAAGTCAGTAGGCTCTATGTGGACAAGCTTGTGCTAACTCTCTAATGAGAAGTGCATAAAAGGCGCACAACACTGCAAAACAAAAGCAAAATTAAGACAAAACAGTTCATCTCGCCCAACTCGATATCCAGAAATCTGGCTTACCTTGCACAAATTACGGCATGCATGTGATTTGTTTCATTGTCCCACAAGCGCTAAATAAACTGCGGTTCACTGCAGAAAACTTGCGAAAAGTGTTGGTCACTACGCTCGCTTCTGGCAACTGCGATTGCTATTCTTTGTGTGTGTTCTTGAAATAATATGACGTTTTTAGTTTGTTTCTCTTTTACTTTATATTCTGTCGGTGATATTCTCTTGGCGATATTTTGCTCGCTGATGATATGCCGGTGGTGATATTCCTCCTGTTCCTGTTGCTGTTGTCGATGTAGATGTTCATGTTTTATAGGAGATGGGGCCTGTGAAGCCACAAAACCGGGGCTTTTTTCTCGAGTTCCTTATCACAGTTTGTTGTACTGCGTTTTTCTCGCATGTTTCAAGCATGTAAAATTTTGTGACTGTGGTAGAATAAAGGAACTCGATCTGAGAGAGTCAGCCTAAATGAATATTATACTTCATAACCAACGCCCCCCTGCTTCACTTTCCGAATTTCAAAGGTAAATTAGCTGGGTCGAAGTAAAAGTATAAGTTTTTATCTAACGAAAAACATTAAAAATTTCTCCTTTCCCACCAGAGTCTCACCCCCAGCCACCGCCAGAAAAGCGGACTTTGATGTGTCTACCAGTCGGTGTGGCGTGTTTTGATTTTCGGCTCCGTCCTGCACCGTGGTCCTTTCAAGTGCTATTTGCGTGCGTGCGTGCGTGCGTGCGTGCGTGCGTGCGTGCGTGCGTGCGTGCGTGTGTGTGTGTGTGTGTGTGTGTGTGTGTGTGTGTGTGTGTGTGTGTGTGTGTGTGTGTGTGTGTGTGTGTGTGTGTGTGTGTGTGTGTGTGTGTGTGTGTGTGTGTGTGTGTGTGTGTGTGTGTGTGTGTGTTGGGTGGGTGGGTGGGGGTGGATTCTGCTAATAGCGAGAAGACTGTTAGTGAATCGTAATAAGCACACATTGTTGATCGCCGTACGTTTTTCGTGGCCCATCACCCGCATCCGAACAACACAGCGTAGCTGGTGATTAACATGATTAAGAGCACCCGTCCTCTCATACACGAAATTGCAGGGACTGTAGAGGCTATTCTATGTGACACTTCTCATTTTTGTAGTTGTCTTTTCACTGTTGTACTTGTCTTATTCATAGAATTCGACATCAAATGCTTGCTTCCCGCTTCATTCATTTGCGACAGCGTCCATTACATACCGAAGGGCCGCTAAGCGCCGGTGTTTTGGGACGGGCTGGTTGCGGCCAGGTGAACGCAACGCCTTTTGCCTTCAGCTCCGCAGTTGCCCTCACTCTGAAACGAAACAGGACGCTCGATGCAAGCCACGAAGGAGCAGTTTATGCTTCAGTTGGTTCGTATGTCACCTGCGAGTACGCACGGTGTTGTCGCACCTTTCGAACTGAACTTCTCCGGAGAGCACGCCCAGCAAGCTGCGGCTCCCAGGCCAGGCAACGGCCCGCCTCCTTCCTCCGGCTGTTTTTCACTCTGTGTCCTCCCGCTGGAAGCGTAGTGAGCGACCTTTTTCCTTTTAGCGCCGCGCCAACTCGACAGCGGTAACCCAATAAGCAGCCTTCCTACCGCTGGCCCGAGATGTCTCCCCCGGCGCTATATAGCGGGCGATCCTCTCCGTTCCCTTCTTGGGAGGGGGACTTCCCTCTGCGCGGACCCGAAGCTGTTTCCGTGTCGCCTTTGCAGCAGCGGTCGCGAGCAAGCTTCTTGCTGCGCATCTGTCGGCCTCTCCGCTGTGCTGACGCACACGTCGCGGATGCGCTGCTGATTGCGTTAGCCGGCTGGCTCGTGCGTAATAAGGCCAGCTGCCGGCGCGCGTACGGTCTCACGTGGTCCCGGAGGGGTTGGGGAATGCCTGCCGCTCCCTTTTTGGGCTTCTCGGCACTCGCCGCCGTCGTTCGCGCCTTTTGTCGCCTCTCGAGGAAGCGGAACTCGTGCGGGCCCATCTTTCTCCCCACCGGCGTGTCCCGCTTTCCTGCCGACCCTCTCTCGCGATTTTTCCTTACTCTTCCCTTTCACGCGGGCGGTGCTCTCTTTGCAGCGTCGCGCGTGACTTCATATACTTCGAGCCAGAAAGCCGAAGCACGACACCGTGTTTCATGCCGGCCGGCCGGCTGCCTTACTTCGTGGCTAGAGACCCCTGGAGGGAGCTACCTTGCTTCCCTCTTTCCGTCGCCCCCCCCCTGCGCGTCGCTTGCGCAGTGAGCGTATGGAAGCGAACGGACGGGAACGGAACTTGCACTTGCGTGGCGAGGTGCGTTGACGCTTCGTAGTTCTCTAACCTAATAAACGTATGAAAGAAATATGCATGTCTTGAACGGCGAGCACGGACGATGGCGACGACGCCGTTCAAGACTGCGGGTTAGGGAATTTGGACGAGTCAGTGTGCGAGCAGAAATCGCATTTTCGTTCAGCGCGTGTCGGTGTCGCTGGTTCACTCTCTTGTAATTGGCTGCCCGCGATGCATTTGTTAGGATGCTTCCCGAGCGCTCTAGAGCTCCGAGCTTGCGTTTTCACGCGCATTTTCGCAAGCTTGTTTCGTCCGACTGTCCTATTCACCGACTGCTGGGGGTCGCCTTTGTCGGTTCACTGTGTCCGCACCGGGTCGTCGTTGGGGTGGATACTGCACCGATTCAGTAGCGCGCCCCTGACTTGCCTTGCGTGTATGCTCCCATCGGTGCAATGATCACTGCGAGATGAAGCACATTGTACTGACATGGTTACTGATTGCAGCCTGCGGAGCAGCTGAGCTTTAACATTTGTGTCTTTACGACGACTGCTGTTTCTAAATTGAGTCTCTGTCGGTGCTGGCCTAGTACATGCACACGAATTCTCGCAATCGCCCGGCGTCCGCCGACAGTGTCATCCAGGTTCGGCCCCTCTCGGTCACGCCACGGTACGAAGGGTCACGTGGGACGTCGGTCATGCAGGCGTCGTAGTGAGTGCTGTCGCAATTATAGGTTGTGGGCGCACGTGGCTATTACACGGTGTCACATCTTCGCGCTGCAGATGGCATGAAATCAGAGATGTAATGCATAAATGCACTGTGCTCCTTGAACGCCAGATTTTCATAACTTTTCGTGGCCTCACGGCAGACATTGCATACATTTGCGGCACCATTTTACTGCGAGGGTACTTCTAAATTTCTGCATCGACGGAAACTTCGTATCGAGCATTTGTTTTGTGAGTGCCACTTGAATACCTTCTCCTGGAACAAAAAGCGGGTGTTGTGTTGACCCCTTCATTCACATCATTCCTCCATTTCCTTTGTGCAGGTGAGTTGAACGACCTCGCTCTTCCGGTTGACGTAAATTCTCGGCACAGGTGAGTACGCTCAGCTGAGGGGTCTTTATGACATTGCTCCTGACAGCGGCAGCGGTTTCGTGACTCGTTCCTCGAGCTTTTGAGTGCTACTAAATTGCGCTGGACGTGTAAATGTCGTTCGTAACTATCTGAATCAACCCATTTAAGGCCATTTTTTTTTGTTTCCTAAGCATCTAGTCCTTGCGCTTTTGTGATCACCTAAGAGTATAGCCACGCGAAAAGTAACGTTCATTTCCGTTCTGTTAAAATAAACACCTGTGCTTTGAACTAAAACTCCGAAGCAATAAAATAAAATGTGTTTGGGTACAATAACCATACGTGCAAAGGTTCATTCACTCTGATTTATTTAACAACAAACTTTGGCCGTCATGGAGGCACGTATTACAGCGCTAGCTGTTAATGCGAAGGTTGTTTGGCAGTGAGTGCGTCGTCGTCGTCAAAAAGGGTCCGCGCAGTTGGGCGTGACCTGAGGGAGGGGTGATCTCGCACGGGCTGCATCTTTCTGCGACGGCAGCCCCGAAGATGCGCATTGCGCCGGATTTGATGCCAGTCCGGTCTGGGATCCCGCGGTATTGTTCTGTGCCCGAAGCAGAGGGCCCACATCGAAACTCCGTGCGAGGAGCTGTGGAAATGAGGAGGCCTGCCGGTCGTTGCCACGAAGCGACCACAGCCGAGCCACGCGGTCGTTTGTCATTCCCGCGTAGTCGATGGCGTATTTTTTTCCGACCCCCTTCGCGTCAGTGAACCGCTGAGTGCGAGCACTACTACGGCGAGCGCCTTTCTCCTTCCCGGACGCGCGCTTCGCCTGTCGGGGGCTAGGCGGCGCTAGGCGTTCAATTCTGCCCCTCTATCCCCCGGTGATGACCGTGAGCTAGCAGCGGGGGGCGATGATGACTGCGACCACGACTTGAGGTCCCCCTGTGGTGCTCAGAGCCGGCGGCCTCTCCCAGCGGTGGCCCATTGTTCTTCTCTCCTCCCCCTGCAGATCGAGTGCGTCGCTGGGGTTTGCCCCCTCGATGCTTATGGCCCGTCGTCGTCTTGCTTTCGCGGCCGCTGCCGGTCGCGGTGGTTGTGCCCCGCTCGTTGTACTTCTTTTTTTCCTGGCCGACTTTCTCGTTCGTTTGGCAGACAATATCGAGGAGAGCCTCGCCGCGCGTCTGCCCTCCCCGGGGGTTGGGTGGCGCGCGGAATGTGTGCGCGGGCCTTCCAAAAGCCGAGCGTCGCTGTTCCGGGAAGGGGGGTACGGCGAGATGGCGGCGCTGTGCAGTGTCGTGACTCGTGTCGCCGGCATCGTCCCGCCATCATCGCGGCGCGGAGGCGAGTGCTGTTGCTCTTTTGCTTTTATCGTTCCTCCGATGTCACGCGTTCCCTCTTCTCATTCAATTTCTTTTTTCGCCGGCTGATGTGAAAAGAACATTACGCTCCAATGTTCCCACGTCTCGATCGCAGATAGAGAATCTGCTGACGCGGATTTCTTGCTCTTTCTTTGGTGCATTTTCTTTTTTTGTTTGTTTGTTTGTTTTGTCGCCGCCTCGTGCATGTCGCTCGGGTGCGGCGCTTGCGTCTTTTTGGTGCTCGCGATGAGTACGCCTGGAAAGATGGCCTACCTCTGGCCTACCTCTACGTCGTCTCCTTGGCGGACGTTTTCCGCTTGCAGTGGATGGAAGTTTTCACTGGTGGCGATTCATACCCGAAGAGCAAGGATTCAGATGTTCGCACGAATGTGGTCCGTATGCGCGGCTGATGGAACGAAAGGAAAATTGCCACTGTCATTCTCTGACTAAAAACAACATGCGCACGAATAGCCTCGGTCAGTTGGGACCGGTGGGAAGTCTCCGTTTTTTTTTTTTTTTTCAAGCATGTCGTGTTTCACGCAACTGCTCATCCTTTGTCGCGCGGGTTTACCTTGCGTTCAAACACGGCGCCAGAAAGGGAAACTCGGCTGTTTGCAGCGTCTTGGCACGAAAGCGTCACGCTTATCCTCGTCGATTTTCGCTTGTAGCCCTCCGCACACTTTCGGAATTCCTCTCCGGCATTCTTCGCTCTTGCTTCTTGCAGCGCATATATCTTCCTCTCCGGCGACTTCGCCTCTCTCCTTTTCTCACCACCTCTTTTTTCTCTGTCGTATCCGTTCTATTTTCTCTCTCTTCTTTCTCTTTTACCGTAAGCCCGGGCAAGTTCTCTTCTGTCGTTGTTTTGCTTCTCTCGAAGTCTTGTATTCCCCTTTCTGAAATCAATTTCCATCCCCGCACGAGGCTCACGCATGCTCTCTTGAACGCAGCGCTGAAAAACGCGCTGCAAAAATAGGGGGGCAATCTCGAGGGGAAAAAGAAGAGGGGAAAAAATCTGACGCTTTCGAGATGCGCAGGTGTGAATCGCTCGCGAAACAGTGCTCCCGGAGACTTGTATGTCTTGCCTCTCGATTGAACTCTTTTTTTCTTCTCTCACTATCTCTCTCTCTCTCTCTATACGACCCCTCCTCCTCGCGCGCGTTTTTGGGGCCGTGCAGCCAGGTAACCCTCTACATCGATTGACCGCTTTGTCTTCCTCCGCCCCGCGTTTTGCCTCTCGTGCCCGTCTTCTTGACACTTTCGGGGATTGCACGGGGCGAAATGGATCGGCTCTCCCATCGGCTTCGATTGAGAGAAATCGGGCCTCCTCCGGTTCTGCTCGTTCCGGGCCTCGAGCCAGGGCGGCCGGCAAAAGCGTGCACCCCCTCGAACTGAGAACATAGTTTCGAATTAGTGTGCTATGCATTTCGACGGAAATGACGCAAGAGTAGACTTGTCTTTGAAAGGGTCTCGCATGTGGCGAACGGTGGTTGCCGTCTCGTTCGAACGCACTATGGCTCGACATTTTGAATTGAGTAATGCGCTTACCTCGACCCCAAACTCCTGCTCTTGCATGTGCGGTAGACATTTTTTAGCGCTTTCCACGGAGCACCACTGCACACAGGCAGCGACCGTGGCCTCTCGAAAAGCAAACCCTATAATAATTTCTACCACAGATTATGAGTTCATTCAAGGACGCACACAGGGTTATGTGGAGTTAAACATCACTCATTGGACACTCGTTACTCATAATTATAGTATATTGAAGGCACTGCATGTCTTGAAGAACAGCATCGCCTTCTAACTGAGCCTGTATAGTAGTAGTAGTAGTTGTTACAAGTATGCTACTAAGTTATGATTCAACAAGGGAACGAGGCACGGTAACAATGGTGCGTTGGTCGATGGCATGCCTGTCGCAAGGGCTGCCTTTTCGCTGGTCCTCTGCCGCCACGGCCTACGCCCGCCCGGATAGTCTGCAGCGATTCGGACGTTACCGAACAACTGTGTGACCGACTCAAAAGTCTGTATGTGCAGGAGAGAAATAGGGTTTGTTGACGGCAAAGGCAGAGAGGTTGGCCTGAAAAATAAATATCTTGCCTGCTACTCTGCACTGGGGAACGGGAAGAGGAGAAAAAAAGAGGCTCACATTGGGGGATGATGATGATGGGAGGGAGGCAGATGAAAAAATACATTAAAAGATAAAAAAACACAAGGCACACTTTCTAACATCACAAATGCGAGGGAAGGTCCGTGTCGCTTAAAAAGCGTCAGAGCGCTTGCGGTGCCTGTACAGTTTTCAAACTATCTGGCCAAGCGCCGAGAATCAAATCCTCCGAGAGGGGCCTTGTGTCCAAAGACTTCAAAGCAGATGCAAGCATGAGTCTTTCATGTGTATATGCTGGACACGCCACTAAAACATGCTCTAAAGTCTCTAGCACGCCACATGTGGTACAGTCCGGGGAGTCCGCTTGTCCTATTATGTGCAAGTACTTGCGCATGAAGGCGACGTTTAAACGTAATATATGGATTATGCATGCAATAGGGCGTGGTGTACCGTGAGGAAAAGAAAAGGTCATCGCCGGGTCTAGCCGTTTAAGGCGAATGGGTCGAGTGTCTGGCAGGGCCCAGTGCCTGGCCGTCGCACTCCTCAATGACTCTGAAAGGAGGCAAGTGATGTCCGGTCTAGAGAACAGCACAGCTGTACGTGCAGGTTTGTCCGTGGACGTAAATGGGATCGTCGCCTTGTTCACCACCCCAAGAAAAGGTTGACGTGGTTCATGAGTGACTCTTGCAAGATACGTGTACTATCCAGTGGGAAAAGTACTCAGGTCACTCTTTGTTTCTTGCATTTTGTAGACTGCGCTCGAGAACTTGTGCCAAGCTGCCCATGTTGCGAAGCTCCGATAGCAAGTACAGCTGGCGTCCTGTCTTACCCCATGCAGCCAACCTTAGAGGAGCAGTAGGTTGGCAGGGGTTTTCACAGGGAAGTCCAAAAAGGGCTGTGCCAGATCGCGATATCACCAGCGTACTTATCGCAAAACCGCCGCCAAGACTGCAGGGCTAAGTTTGTTTTAGGCAGATGTCCCGGCATCTTTCCTCGCGCCGTGCCTACCCGCCTTCGTAGAAGCGCGCTTTTCTGGCAACGAATCAAGCGCTTACAGCGAACGCTTGTTAACTTCTTCGTCTACCGGTGGCACAAAGCAAACAGTGGTCAAGGAAAAAAAAGTGCTGACAATTCATATTATGGACCCGTGCTGCGCAAAGGGAAAACGGATAGGTGCAGCGCTTTTCGCATTGTGGCACCGTGTCGGGGCTGTACGTGAAGTTGCGTTGTGTCATCGGATGTCGGTCACGCTTCTCGTTCGCCTTATTCGATGCAGAAGAAAGCACGAAGGGCTCGCATAATCAACAGCAGGGAAAGTCAGACTCTTCGAGCGAAGGTTTTTGTGCCTGAAAAGAAAGAAGAGAAAGAGCGATTGTTTTAAAGCGCTTTAGCGCTTTGCGGCTGCGCGCGCGTTTCGAAACGCGCGATATCCGGCAGGGAGAACGTTCGCTCAAGCAGCGCCTAAACGACCGGCGCAGCGTCGATGGCGAATTGCGCTGAAATAGCGCGCGATTGATCCGCCTCCTCTCCCCGTATAGTTCTGCTGCTGCTCGCGATTGCGCGAGGCGCCGCCGCTCCCGACGGGGTCTGCGTTGTCTCATAGCGCAACTTATTTATCTTCTCAGCAATGCCAGTGGTCTCTCCTTCCTCAATGCCTTCTTCGGTCCCTTCTTATTGCTAGCGTCATCCTCTTTAACCGTTGTATCGATCTCCGCGTTTTGATTCGGCACGCGACTTGCACTTTCCACGTGCCAGAGTATTGGAGTAGTGGAGACCTTCCGATCAATTTCCGCCTTCTGGCAGCGCACGCACATTTTTGCAGTTCGTCTCCGCAGGATTGCGGCTTCCCTGGCCGGCAAAGAGAACCCACCTCGTGCCCAGAAGCTGAACGCTACTTCATCCTCTGAGCACAACTAAACAGGCCAGTAACTATTACGGTACTAGCTATGTACGAGCACCACTGGGACGCTGGCAATAGTTCCAAGTTAAGGATGTCCGGACACTTGAGCAGTAGTAGAGCACGTCCTCGTGCTCCGCGTGCGGGCACGGCGAAGAGGTGTGAGGCTAGAACGCCGCCAAGGGAAAAGTGCGGGGAAGGGCTCCGCAGAAGGAGCCCCACAACACCTGGCTGACTGGGCGCTCTCGCGTCGTCCCTTGCGTCAAAGGCGCCGCGCAAACAGCGCCGTCGGGGAGGGCGCCGCACACGCGCACGGAATAACCCTATTAACAAGTTCCTCTAATCCGATATATGCACCCGCGGAGCTCAACGCCGCCAGGCAGCGCGGTAATTGTGTGTCGGGGCGCGGCCTCGGCTCTCGCTGCTGTGTGCAGGCGCGCTGTAGCGAGCGCGGGCCGCTTTAATTTATCTGTGTACCTGAGTCGCTATGCGCATAACGCCGCGAAGCGATGCTCACGCCGCCATCCGGCGAAGCAAGCATTCGACTCCCCACTGTAGGCCCGGTGTGCGGTGACTGTGTATAGGAGCGCTCCCTAGCGTTATTATGACACGCAGCCGTCGCGTATAAGGAGGCTCAGCAGCAGCGCCGGGTCGCATTCCCGCGGGCCGTCTCGGCGTATCGCATTCATTAGGCGCTCGTCATATTTCACGTGAGCCATTATTGGGTTAATTAGAACGGTCGTCGCGGGGGGCGGCTCGAGAGCCCGATTAGGTGCACCGCCGGGATTCGGTCTCTCGCCCTTGTCTGGCGCACGATTCTCGACGCCTTGCGGGTCGCGAGTCAAGTTTAGAGCACACCACTGTCGGGCATTCATTACGTCGGCGACGCGTCCCTGGTGATCCGCATGCCGGCGTTTGCGGATGCGTATTTCTGCCGGATGTGAAGGCACACGCCTGGTCTTTGTTTAAGCAGAATAAGCAAATGTCCGTACACTTCCCGCAGAGCGTCGTGGACAGCTTACGAGGAACAGCTGTACGTGCTTTGCTATCGGCGTAGTTTTCACCGCAGGTAACCTCTTCTGCGTTGTTTCCTTTTTCGTATGCAGTCTCAGTCAGCTGTAACGTTATCGCAGCGGTGACCTAGTTGTTTGAGCACCCGCCTCGCATGCGGGAAGTGCGGGGTTCGATCCCCACTGCTTTCGGGTGCCCACCCGTGATGCAGTGCGTACATGCTTCCCCTGGCCTCGTGCTCGGCCTCTTTGGGGTGCAATGTTCGGAAAATGGGTCTTTGACCACACCTTGACAAGACCGAAACACACTGTGCCACGGCGCTGTTTGGCCTAAGATGCCCTCGCGCCACAAAAATTGGTCATCACCATCAGTAGAAACGTTAGCCTTGTGTGGGATGGCCGACTATTCTGCCGACAGACGCAGCATAGCAATTCAGCACAATCTCTCTGTCGATCCTCTTTTTGCTCTGCTCTAAGGCAAAACTGTGTTGTGTTCTGCTAAGTACTACGCTAAGTTAAAATGATGAGTCGCATGACATTTAGCTCATCCCTTGCCACACAGCTTTGCTACATGTCTTGTTTCGTCCCATGCTCCGCCTACTTAGCTGTAAGCAGTCAAAGACTGCACGCAGAGTTGATTTCTTCTGCATGATTTCATGCTTTTGTTAGTACTAGGCAGACATAAAGTACTCGAGACAATTACCGAAAGCCATGTTTTTGCAGCTGCATTAGTTAAACGCGGTTCACAGACTCTGCATGACGATTCTGATACCTTTATCAAGGGCAGCCCTTTGTCGAAAATTTCCTAACTGTCCCGTCGTTCACGGCCCACACACTTCTGAGGTTGGAACTCACCGGTGCCGAAAATCACGCTGCCGAAAATTTTAAGCCGGCCGTTTGCTGTCCTGCCTGAATTACCGGATGTGCGTCGCGCATGGTATGGGCCCCCCCGCCGTACGTCAGAGTCGCACGGAGGCTACGAAGTCGGGGAACTAGCCCGTCGCTGGCGCACTTTGATATTTACGGGTACCAAATAGACCTCGGTGTTACACGTGATCGCCGACTGTTCTACGAGCGTGCGTGTTTTCAGTTCATCTAAAAGCAACTGAGTTGAAGCTGAAAAATATTCTGCTTTTTCTCATAAGCCTAGCAAGTGTTACATATTCCATTAATCCGTCAGCTTTAGTCCTACCGGTCATTATACGCTGCTGCGTGCAGGTTGTAACGAAGGAATGACGACAAATTAGATATGACCAGTGGTCGTCCGATGCACGAGGTGGCACAAGATGATACTGCCTGTGACAAAGCGATATCACTGCCAGCAAATTTCGTTATTACTGATTGTAAACTCACTTCCTGCTATAGAAAAAAAAGAGGCCCTCGGCGGATCGTTTGAATGCGTTAGGAACCACACATTCGTTATATCCGAGGCTGACACACTAAAGTTTGTCACTTTCAAGTTCCAGACGCAAATGTTCGTTATATCCGAGGTAGTATACCAAGTTCTCAAGGCGGAATTCTTTTTAGCGCCTTGCGCTAAAAAGAATTCCGCCTTGAAAATTTGAACCAACTAGCCCACCAAGAAAACGCTGCTTATACACGGTGCTTCACCTAATACATTACGCAATTTTTAAATATAGGACTTTTTTTTAGTTTGAACAGCGCTTTTTTCGGCATAGCATTGCCAGCGGTGTGGTGCATCAGAATACAGCTAAGACGAGCTATCTAACAGGCTGGTTGATTAATATCGAATTGTTAGCTTTTTAACTATTACTGTTAGGTTCCTTAATTAGTGAGAGCCGTGTAGCCCATCGTAAGTAATATCGATATCACTTCTTAGAATTTCGAAAACGCAGTTACCCTCGGCGCTGTGGCCCAACAAAATTTGGCTATCTTGACAAGTTACGTGCACTGGAGAGGTTGCTTTGCCTCCAAGCTTCTGGAAACCGCATGTATGTTGGTTTGATGCAGCCAAAATTTGTTGGGCCACAGCGCCGAGGGTAACCGCGTTTTCGAAATTTTAAAAACTGATGTGGATATTACGGTAGGGCACACGTTTTCAATAATTATAAGAGCTGAATAATTAATAAGTTAACTATGGAATTAGTTAATTAGCCGCCTAGGCAGCACAGGTTAGCTGTATTCTGATGTACTACATCGCTGACAATGCTATGCCGAAAAAAGTGCTCTTCTAACTCGAAAGGCTATTTTTAAAAAGTATAGTCTCAGGTGAAACACTCCGTATACTAAGTTCGTATACCGAGGTAGTATACTAAGATCGTGGTCGCCGCTCCCGCTTGCACTGACTGTTCTAATGCCAACGCATCAATAACGGGTTCGTGCTCACTCTAGATATTAATAAGGGATTCATGATTGGAACGTGCTTGTCATTTGAAAAAGGCTGCTGACTAATGCTGGGGCTTATCAGCTCGTACTACTGGCGACACAATTAAAAAAAGAAGAGAGAGCTGGCTAAGACGAACAAAAGCAGGTGGTTTGGCTTCGCGCATTCTCAGTCAGGAAGCAAGATAAAGCAAAAAAAAAAGGCTACGCTCGGTCAGCATGTGATGGTTTCAAATATCCTCACTGTTTGCAAACGACAGGGTGTAAGTTTTACTGGCAGTCGTGTACTTCTGCTTGGATGTTAATAAGTGCTCCAGTCTAATGCTAGCAGCCCTTACTTGAGGGGGGGGCGGGGGGGGGGGGCTTTTAAACATTTTTTTAACATTCAGTTCTTGGAAGGTATTATGTGCCTCATAGCTCCGTTACCGTTATGTGAACAGATATTGGAAGTAACTTATGGCTCACGCCGTAAGCTGCATCTGTTTACCTCAGCTCTGAGTAATGAACAGATAACAACGTAACCTCCACTTTTTGACGTTTCCTCTATAATTTTGAGGTGGCTCTGTATTGGATTGCTCTTTGCTACAAATAAGTGCCGAAGCAGATATTTCTGATAAATGATATTACTTTCACTCACTATCGAATGAACACTGCGTGAATAAAACACCCACCTTCGTGTTTTACAATACCAGCTAGCTCATAAGCATTATGTAAATGCATGATGGATCATTATGACATTATGCATAATGACATCCTACTCGAAATCAAGAGGAATAAATGGGCTTGGGCAGTGCATGTAATGTGAAGTCGAGATAACCGCTGGTCCTTAAGGGTAACGGAGTGTATTCCGCAAAAAGTAGCAGCAGCAGCGGGCGGCAGAAAGTTAGCTCGGCGGATGAGATTAAGAAGTTTGCAGGCAAAGGGTGGATGCAGCTGGCGAAGGACAGGGTTAATTGGAGAGACATGGGAGAGGCCTTTGCCCTGCAGTGGGCGCAGTCAGGCTGATGATTATGATGATGATGGAGAAGCCTCGAGGATTCGATATTGCATATCGCCGAGAGTCCGCCGTAGGCCTTCACCCACATTACACGTGTGCAGGTCTGTCTTCGTGGATGGTATGGTGTGTGCGCTTTCGCTCGATTCTCGCAATCCCTGTTTGCCTCCTTGGATGCTTAGGCGCCTTCTATGTATCTACTCTTGTTGTCTGTCTTCCGTCTGTGGGGTTGTTCAGCGAGTTGTCAGTAAAAAAAAAGCTGAATGAAGAGAAGGAAAGAGCAGGTATACGCGAATAAGAACGAACTGGATTCATCCGAGCACTGCGCGGAAAAGTAGGACGGGAGGGAAAGAGTCGCTCTAAATAAATCTTGTCAGGACAGATTGTCGCCATTAGACGCGACACGTCGTTCATTCGTGGGCGTCGGCGGCGGATGGAAGGGGGGGGGGGGGGGGAACGAAGGGGCAGCCCGGGGAAGGCTGCCGCGTTGGGGCTCTAAAGAGGCGTTGCGTATTCCTCGGGCGTGGCGGTATGTAGCTGACAGTCGATTTTTTCGCCTCGGGGTGAGCCCGTGGCCCGGGCTGTTGGTCGCCCAAGAATGAAAAAATATATTGATGTATAAGAGAGAGAGAGACGTTTTTTAATCTCATCATTCGTCAGCAAAGCGCGAGCGCCGCAAGCTGCGAGCGAATAAAGAAAATTTCGGTGTCGCCGCTTTGGGGCTGACGGCGGCAGAAGTAAAACGCTTGCAGGGAGACAAAGCGCGAGGGCTTCGCGCGAAAATGGGCGGCCACCCCTAAGTGGATATTGGCGATTTCGGGGACAGGCGTCTGCGAGCGGTGCCGTGTAAGGAAGGCGGCGAGCAAACGAACAAAAAAGGCAGGAATAAACTTCTCAGTGCCTTTGGCGTTTCTTTTGTTTTTCGTTTCTCTCGTTGCGTCTGCCTTTCCGCATTCTTTGCCGATACTCTCGTTTGTCCTCCTTTCCCATTTGCTCCTCGCTCTTGAAGATGCTCTTCTCCGTATTTTGTTTACGTCTCTCCTACCAAATGGGCCGGCCTTGTTGTTTGCAGGAGACAGGGAACTCTGCAGGCTCGCCTTGTTTTTTGCACCTTGACAATAACGGCTTCGGAATATCCTTCTCCGAGGCAACTGATTCCTCTTATACGTTTTTAAACGGAAGTGCGTTTAACGGTGATATCTTTGTTTCCATCATGCGCGATTTGAAAAAAAGAGATCTGTGAGAGCTGGAAAGAAGAAACGGCGAGCTACGCTTTCGGGCGTTGCCTTTCGGCGTTTTGTAACGCCACCTGGGCTGTTCCTCTCCACTGTTCAGCGGCCTCCCATGTCCGCACGCGTGCGGCCCTTGCTTTAGGGCTGGGATTAGGCAGCGAGCGCCTTGCGTGGGCTCTGACGACACGATAGCTCCGCGATAGAAGACTGCCCCTTGTGGAACGAAATAGGGGCCTTTGTAAACATCCGCGTTGGGGTGTGGCAGGTCACACACGCTCTGAGCTGTAATTTCGGTTTGGATGTGGTTAAGGACAAACGGTTGGTACGCAGTACGGTCGAGTCTTTTCTTCGGACATCAGCAGACCTGAGCGGTTTGTTTAAAGATGAAACTATACCTGTTTTAAGCGTAAGAGCCTCGATAAATCCGAGTACATTGCCGGGAAACGCCTGTCTCTAATAGGAAACGCGTGACGTTCCTGTCGCTGCTTGGTTTCGAGCACAGTACGTATCGCATACGACGCACTGTGTGCTTCGCAACTGGGCCGCTGCAGAGTTCTCTTTCTCTCTTCGTCACTCTGTTCACCCTCACGGCGCGGGAAGTTGAGCGATCACGTTACTCATTACACACTCGGTAATGGCGGTCTGCGAAGTGGTGGCAAATTTATAAAAGGAGTACAGGAAAGCGGGTCTCGTGAACTCAAGAAACCTCAGATCTGTCGAACAGATGGCCGTAACAAACGAAAGTCGAATCTTCTCTAGGGCCGTCGTCGAGCAAACGCTGGCCGCCTTCGTGGGAAAAAGCGCGCCTCCGTAGCGGCGGCCCCCCAAGAAGGGAAGCCGTGCAACGTGGTGCGTCCGCTGCTCGTCCGCCAGCGCCGCTCCGTCGGGCTGTTTTCGGTCGTGGGCGGAGGGGGAGGGCGTCGGATCAGCAGCGAAGAGAGGGGCCCGCATTCCATTTGCTTAATCACATTAGCAGCAGCGCCGGCTGGCCGCGGCTGCTGCTGCGCGGCACAAATGACCGCAGCTTACGCTCGCTGCTGCATAATAAATCGGGCCGCCGGGCTCTCCGATGTGGCGCGACTGCTTCCGAAAGGGGCCGGAGAGGCATGTGGGCAGTTGGGGCGTCGTCGCCGCTATACGGTGGCGGCTGAAACACTGTTCGAGGCGGCGTATGAGCGGAGGTTCGCACCGTGCGGGTCGGAGGTGCGCGTACTTGGCTCTTTGGCTGCCTGGAGGGGAAGTCTTCGGACGCGGTGAACGCTGCAGAGGCTTATGCGCAGCACTGAGAGGAGTTGCCGTGCGCCGCTCCTGCGTGTGGCTCATTGCGAGGTTCCTCGTTTTAAAAAGGAGACGGCCGGGAACTGCAGGGAGCCCCTAGACGATGTGCAGCGACACAGCGCTGAAAGACTGAAGGGACAGACCGAACGAGTGGTACACTTCGTGGTTCTGCGTCTTCAGAGCCGGTGTAATATTCCACTTTGATTCCGATCCGATCCTTCTCGCGGTCTTCGTCGCCACCGCTGTTGCTGCAGTCAGCCTTGTGGTTCGCTCTTCGGCTGGTATGATTCAGCTAGTAATGAGAGAAAAGAATAATTGTGGTATTACTGGTATTAACCATGCCATTCTGATACACTGTTTAATGATGCGCTACAAAGGTTATCTTATTTGGCGCGCGTGTGTGTTCGTAAAATAGAGCCCACCTTCCCTAAGCTTCATTGCTTATACAAGGCAATGGTCGCGCGTTCTTCGTGCCAACGAAGACATTAGCTGGGTACGCCGGCGCAAGAGTACCGTTATTTTGTGATTTTCGTGGCTTAAAGGTAACCTTAAATGCGCGCCGCGAAAAAAATGCACGGGAAACATGGCCAACTTATAGGACCTGCCTCACTTGGCCGATTAGACTTCCGAATATTATGTCTCTTTCTAAAGCTCCGAGCTCAACAGCACGGTGTTAAAACAAGCCGCGGTCATCTAGGAAAGAGGAGTGCACTTGGCGGGACCGTCGTAAATGGCAGCGCCACAGCATTTCTGTGCGAAATTCCACAAGTAGGCTTTTCCACAAACTTGACTACACTCATCCATGCAAAACGCCTACGACCTTGCCCTTCGAGCAGTGAAACGCGAGGGCACGGGGTGTTTTCTTTGTTTATAATTACCAAACGTGTTTCGTACTTCTCTTCTGCATCGGCGGTGCTTGGACTGTAGCCTTCCAACTCTCCCAGCAACAGCTCCACCATCTTGGTTTGGCTAGGTGACGAATGTGGGAAAGCCGAGTTACGGAATTTCGCATGATGTTCAGGATATTTTCTTTTTCCTTCCCTGATTGCAGGATTTGAGTTCGTCAAGCAGGGGGTCAGTCTTCTGAAAGAGTTACAATCCGTATACTCCTGCCGCTTGCGGGTGGCCTCCTCCCCGCGGTTCGCTCCTCTGACCAGAAAGGCCGGTCGCCTACGGAAGAACGAATGAACCCCTGCGCGAAATCAGGGCGATAGGGAATGAGGCGGGTCCGCAACGAACGAGTCGAGGGAGGCTGCCGCCGCCGACCCTCTCCCAGAGCCTCTCGAGTCTATCGCGGTGACCCTCGCCTCCTGCATCTGGTCTCGGCCAAATGGCCGGACCTGCTTGGCTGGCGATTCTGCCTCGGGGCCTGAGACTGCCGCCCTTCCAGGCGGCGCCGGTGTGGTGAGTCGCGAGGCTCGCCGTTGAGGCCCGCCCGGAAAAGCGACGTTTGGCTCGGCGCTGCTGACGCGAGTACAGACCGGCCGGAGGCCTGGACTGCTTTTTTATTTTCTTTGCCAAGGTTAGGGAAGAGTGTGCTTCGCTTTACTTTGCTTACAAACATTTCTTTAGACAGTCTGCAGGCTGTCCATACATCTTTGTCTATAAAGGCCATAGACTGCCTATAGACAAATATTTGGGAATAAGAAGACTATAGACCACTTTTATAAGAGTTGCAACGTCTTATCTGCTTGACCGGTTCGGAATGCCTGCACTGCGCTGCACGCGAGTGAAATGTAAAATAAGGCCGCTAGAGCACGAATGCCACATGGTTTCGTGGCGTTAGCGCAAATGTATTCGCTCACGCTGTTTAACCATGCTCGTTGGGGGAATGTTTTCGCCGAGTCATTGCATCCGCTGCTATACTGGCACGGTTCCCAGGGTTCCAACTAAAATTTGCATGCAACACACAAAAGGTGAAGATAAAGCGATGAATGAAATACGGAGTGGCGCCCGAAGACCGAGTACCTTCGCTCTACACAAAGACGAATAAGAAGGGACTTAGGCTACACACACCTCAGCAACGTCGAGAACCTTCAATTGATGTCTGCTGCAACTGGGAGTGCATCTGCATATCAGAGTGGTCCGAAAGTGAATTGCATCGTGTCCTTTCGGCCTCTTACATCCAACTGTTCATTTTTTTATGGCTTTTTCATTCTTTATTGGAATTTTTTCTGGGTCTACACAGTAACGCCGTTAACAGTAGCCGTTTGTTCACACCGCTGTCGAAAGGATTCATCTCTCTTGCGAAGACGGATCGCAAGTACAAAAGTGCCTGCTCTGTCCCGGGCACGCCTCTGCATATCCTTGACCCCTGAGCCATTAAAGCTCCCACAGGGAAACGTCGTCCCCGTTAGAAGGCGAAAAACAATGCCCCTCTCGGGTAAAGCTCGGCTCGTGCTGTTCGGAGCGTTCGAATGATAGACGAGTCGAGCGTTTCCCGCGCTTCCTGCTCCGTTTGTCCTGCTCAACAGAGAGATCCGTTTTCTTCGGCCTGGCGCGACACCGCCGCGTGGCCATTACTCCGTTTTCTAGTTCTCTGTCCATCTCTTTCTTTTTTTCCATCTTTCTTCTCCCGTCCGTTGTCTCGTGCAGCGCTCGATTGTTGGTCGCTGACGAATGTTGCCGGCCTGGAGCTACGCGTCTTCTTTTTGCGGCGGAAGTGTGCTTGGCGGGCCACTCCGGCACGACTTCCTCTCCATTTGGTCTTCTCCGGGCCGTCTTTCATTCCCCATTCCCGCTGCAGCTCCACCTCTGTTTCCTCTTCGCCTTGCGCATTGTTGGCTCGGTCGCGATGGCGACCTCTGCTCGTTTGTCATCAGGCGCCGCGGGTGATGCCGCTGGTCGCCGGACCGGCTCGCCCGCGCGAGGGAAATATTTGTGAAGACCCTCCAGTTCCTTCGTTTCGCCTCAACCGGTCTATGGGCGCGCGGTCGTCTTGTGAGCCTAGGCGCATGGAGTGAACCGCGCTATTCGTGAGCTCGGGACGCACGGAAGCAGGCATTGCGCATGGCCGCCTGTTTCGCGTTCCTTTGCGGCACCAGGTCGTGAACATTGCCCTCTGTGTAAGCGAAAACGGCGCCGTTTGACCGGTCGGTTGTGATCGACATTATTACAGTTAAGGGCCTCAACGTCATACGTTGATAAATACCAGGAACGCTGTCATCTTGGCATCGAGGAGTCAGTGATAGGCATCAAACTCGCCACGCAGTTCAGCGAGCTGCAGGTTCTAGACTACAGTGGTGGAGTGCTCCGGACTCATTTAGACCACCTGGGGTTGCAGGCATCGCACAGGACGAGAACGTTTTCGTGATTCTCGTCCAGCGAAATGCAGCCGCCACGGCCAGAGATTCGACGGCGAGGAATGTGATTAATTTTACGGACGAACGGAGTGACACAGACATTGGGGCCTGTATCATTCTCATAAAAAGCCGACATCAGCAACGGGAAGAGGCAGAAAAGGAAAAGAAATATACGTGAAGTGCCGCTACGTTCCCATGAAAAAGCAGCATCAAAAACAGAGTTTATGCTCAAGGATTTAACTCCCTACCATCGTGCATGCACAACCAACTAGCCCTATTTGACGCCGCCTCAGTCACAGAGCTACGAATTCGCAGGGTCTATAAGAGCTGCTCATTCGGACGTTGGTGCCAGGAGGGCGGGTACCGGCCCTCTGTAAGCCCGAGGTACCACGGGAGTGAAATCGAAGTAGTTGCTATCATTGTTGAAAGATTCCAGCGAATCACCCGATTATTCGTCGCGGCGTGAAGTATGTGCCCACTAAACAGGCTGGCTGCAGGCACCTTCTTTCTTCTTTTTTGTGACCCTAGGGTGCCGCCATCTTGCATGCTGCACACGCCCGGCGAGAGAAGCATCGTATCCACCTGTTTCATGCCCTCGCCAACCAGAAAAGTACGAAGTGCTAATTGACGAAGGGTACGCGTCATTTTAAACGCGAAATCGGCGAAGCAAAATTGGAACACCTTTCACGCGTCATTGCTCGAGGCAGAGACCGTTTCTACGGGCGGGAGGCTGCGTATCCTGCACTGGACATGACTGTTCTCGCATGCAACGCGTCACACGAGCTACTCGCGTGGGTAGGACGCGTAGGAAAGGGGAGGATAGTGTGACACGGTTCATATTTAGTGTTTCCCTCTATGTTAAATTCGAACAGTTTGCGTACAGCCTTGTTGAAAAGTCTTCAAGTCACGTGGTTTGCTTTTATGCCGTGCAGGAGCGCAACTATGAAACATCTGAAACCGCAAATTTCTCTACCGGTGAGCGGAACCAACATCCTCAAATCTTAACGTTTGTTTGTCTTTAGGAGCGCATGTAAGTGATCCACTCTTAAGAAAACCATGTGGCCCAAATACTTTTGGTAAAGGCTGTACGTGAAAGTGTGCCCGTACGGCGAACAGCAAAGCATGCCGACGCATCTGCATGCACACACGTGTGCACAGGCAGGAACATACACGCAGTGCACTTAAGCGAACAAACGCACCCGCTACACCGAAATGACGTATAGCCCGCAAGCTAACCAACGCGGAAGGATGTCGCGGCGGCTTTCCCCTACATTTCCGCTGGCTGTCGGAGGGAGCCGAGGCCGGTCGGCAGAAGGCGTCGGAATTGATGTGCTCCCTCTTGTTTTTTCCCTTCTTCCCCCCCCCCCCCCCCCCCCCCCCCCCCCCCCCCCCCCACCCCCCCCCCGTTCCGCGCCCCCAGCTGAGAGGGCACCGCCGCCGCGACTTCCCTTCCTCGCCTTGTTGCTTTGTCTCTCCGAGTGTCCGCGCCGGTGTTCTTATTGGCGTTTGTTGTTTTTTTCTTCGAGAGGCTCGCAGCTCGTTGTCCTCCATGAAAGATTTTCGGCGTGTCTTTTTTTCCCTTTGGCCGGCTACTATTTGCGGTCTTCTTTCGTTGTTGCGATGAAAGCCAAGGATACCGGCCTCCTTATACACAGAGGAGCAGGAACGAGTGGCGGTCGCCGGCGCGTCCGTATATATTTCCGACACTGGGCGAGCAGAAGCGGCCCGAAAATTGTAGATCAGCCACCGCCGCCGATACTGTGGAGAGGGAAAGCTGTTCGCTCAGAAAGTGAAAAAAAAAGAAGGTGTACGTTTCTGTCGAAGACGCAGAAAGAGGTATAGTGTGCTGCGTAATATCGCCCGTCTGCACTCCGCCTCCCTCCCTCCCTTCCTCCTCCGCATTCCCTTTCCTCTCCTTCCCGCACCCCCAGCCGTTCGAAACAAGCTGCTTTGCTCTGCCATTCGCTGGCGCTAGCGGACAAGCTAGCTGTCTTCCCGCGCCCGTTTTTGTCGCCGCGCCGACGGCGTGCTTGCTTCTTCATCTCGGGAGCACCGAGCAGTCGTTCTCCTTTCTTATTTTCCTCATTGGCTCCCTGCTTCCTTTCTACCTTCTTTTCTGTTCTGTTCTTCGCTTCGCTTTATGCGCCCCTGCCTCGCTGCGCAACAGTGCTCTAGATGTTCATCTTTTGTTCTCGGCATCCTTTAGTGCTTCGTTTTTTTCTCTCTCTCTCGGCCCTCACTGGTGACTTCCGCTTCGGCGCACACCCGCGGGTGGAAAGGTTTCCGCGGTGTTTGGTCAAGATTCTTTTGGCGCCGCGAACGCCACCGAGGGCGTCCCGCGATCGAACAGAAATCCACTCTCGACTCGAGCAGCCTCGCCAGGTCCAGGGACCCCGAGGGTGTGTTCCTGACGCTTTGCTTGTAGTTGGCGGCGGCAGTACTTTCCCTTCCTCTGCTGTCTCCTTTCGGTGGCCTGCGCAACCCATCGCTTTGTTGTCTGCTGGTTATTTCTCTTCGCGCCGGCCAAGAAGCGCGATAGAAAGCTTGGGGACAAACATGAGCTGCCCTCTCCCCACCCCTTCCTCTCCTTCCATTTCCGACGAACAATAGTTCCAGTTTGGAAGAGGGAGGAGCTCGCTGTTTTTCAGAGTCGTTTGCAGCCCTTCGGGAGAGCGTGTGCGCGCCAAGCGAGGAAAAAATCGAGTCCGCCTTCTGGCGCCGCGGTTCTTCGTTGTTCTTCGTTCCTCCTCTCGTGCCGTGCAGCCTTCGAGTGTCGACCCAACGAGCGTGTTCTGGCTGTCGACAGCGGAGGCCTACTTCCGTCGCGAGCCTTTCCAGACTCGGATGGAAATTGGGCACTGCGTCAGCGGAAGGAGCCGGTTCAAATGCTAAGCGGGAGCGGCTTTCTCGTCCTTTCCGGTGGCGTCGGAGAGCTTTCGCTCATCCGGAGCTTGAGCGCGTGTTGCGGTGAAGTTCCCCGTTTTCCGACAGGCAGCGGCCGACCGCCGCATTTCTTTATCGCGTTGTCGTAGGAGCGTCTTTTCCTCCCGCGGCGAGGAAAGGAATTGGGGAAATGGGGAGCTGCCCGGTAAGTCGCGCGAGCAGCTGTTGCACCAAAGTGAATACAAGAGCGAGGGTGAGCAGTTTTGAATGGGGCAGGAATGAAAGACAAACTGTGTTGTGCGTTCGTGAGAACGCAGTGAGGAGTCGGTATGATGCTGGCGTCTTTGCATTTGCCTATATGGGAGTTAAGGGAGTAAACGGTCCTCTAGCCTAGCGCAACCCCTTTCATAAAAGGGAGTGCCCCTTTATTAAAAGCGTATTTCCCTCCGAAACCGCAAAACGCTCCGGCCGGCCGTGGCGCCCGCATCAGCGCCGACGTTTCGCGCTCACTCGCAGCGCAGCGTGGCTATAGGCTCGAGCTGCCCGCTGCCGCTTGACCGGCATCTGCTGATGTGCGGTGAACGCGAATCCCGGGGCGCGGCGCGCAAATTGGCGCTGAGGAGGGGCGGGATTGAAGGAGAAGGGAAAACGTCTGTGCGGGCATCTGCATTTAGAGTGGCCGCAAAGCCTCGTCGCGCGCTGATCCTTTTGAAATGAAACCGTGGCGCCACAAGCGCGCCAACGCACGCGGGGGACACACAGGACAAAAAAGAAGGGCGCCACTGGGTGGGCGCGAGAGGCTGGGAAGCGTGGCGGTTTGTTAACGACGGCCAGTCTGCCACAGGGCGTACGCCGTTGTAAGCGCAGGAGACTCTACGGAAGAGATTCGCTCTAAAGAGAGCGGGCTTGTCCCTGCTGCGCATGCGCGAGCAGCAGGAGGAAGAGTGGGAGGTGGGGAGTGTAATGGGCAAGAGAGCTGGAAGAGGGGATGGAGGAATCTCGTGCTCATTTCCATCGGGATGACAAACTGGAGCGACGGAGGCCGAAGGGGGCTTGCTGCGAATAATCCGTCGTCCTGGATGCGCCAGTCTTCTCCGAAAGGCTCCTGTCCTTATTCGAGCCCTGCACTCTCGTCTGCTTCCGCCGGACTGGTTCCTTGTCTTTTATTTTAAGGAAGTAATAAGAAGTCGACCCAGCCTTCATTCGTGTGATTCCTTTTCGTTTTTAAATCCTTTCTTGCTCCGCACGAGGCAATGGCCTCAATCGAATAACGTCGTTCGCGATTTCTTTTGACCCTGAAGACCTTGCTAAAGAAGTTCGCTCTCGATCATCGCAACGGGTCACTGTGCTATCTGCTCGTTTTCTTCGACCCTCACTCCTGCCACGTATTTTTTTTTTTTGTTTCGGTTCTTCATTACGTTCGTGCTTTATGCTGGTCCTCCGTGCGCCTCTTCTCTCTCTCTCTCTTTCCGTCCCTGTATTTTTCGCCGAAGCTCTGCCCGAGTCTTTAGGTCGATAACTGCTGCAAAGAGGAAGCAGACCTAGATAATGATGTCGGCGCGAATTCTCCACGGCTGTGCCCTAATGGCGCATTTGGTTCCTACGGTTTCTTCCTTCTCCGTGTTCACCAATAGGCTTGCTATTTTTGTCCTCAGTCTCCGTCACTGTCGCCCAGAATTAAGCCTGTCTCAGCCGCTCTGTGTGTGGCGAACGCTGCAGCAGCGGATCGGCCTTTCACACTGCGCGTTTTATAGTGATAACTGCGTGAGATACTTTCACCGGGGTAAGTGGCGCCGTTGTCACCGTCTCCGTCGTAATATGTCGTCACCGAAAACTCCCGAGCTTGCCTAATGACCAAAAGAATGCTAACAGTCAGGCCTGAAGGGGGACATGCGTGCGGACGAACGGACGCTCTTGATAGAACGAAACGGTATAGACAGGAAAGACGACCATGCGGTTAAGAGCACGCGACTAGCGCTTCACTCGAGCAACACTTCAGAGCGCCTCCAATAGATGGCGTGGAGACATGTAGACCCTGGCAGCACGCGCCTCCTCCCCAGCCGCCGATCGCCGCTGCATTTGGTTTCGCAGAAAGGCCGACAGGTGGCGCGTGAACGCCGTCTCGTCTAGTCTCGTCGCCAAGTGCGCAGCTAACGTGTGTAAGTACGTATACAGATATAGCTTGACTCTCAGTGGCGGAGAAGGACTAGGAAACTAAGCAGTAAGTATGCAAGAAAGAAGTATGGGCGTGTAAGGTGCTTTAAGCGACATGTAAAAACAAAAAAGTCAGGAGGTACAAATTGAATTATTGGAATGGAAAAGAACCCAACTGTATTGCAATATATAGGAATTGGAAAAGACAAATCGTGAAGAAATCGTTCTATGACAACTAAATAGGCGGTGCCCTACTCCTTGAAGCTAGATCGGAGCGACAAGAAATTAAACCGAGAAGAGGAGACATGTTCAGTGTGTTTGGTAAATCTGTAAAAACAGTTGAGCATCTTATACATGAAACCACATAATTTTAGCTAGAGTCACAATATTCAACAGTTCTCTTGCTCATGCAGAGTAAAATGTAAAAAAAAAATCGTCAGCCGATATTTCGCTGGCACAGTAACTCTTCAATAATTTCTTTTCTTTTCTAGGCATTTGCATGCCTTTCATTCTTGCTGTGCCGCTGCCTTTAGGCCGTGATCAGCGGACAGAGTGCAGACTTCACGCGGCCAAAGTTGATAATTAAAATAACGATGACGGACCATGCCTGCCTGCAAGGGCGCTACATCAATACGATAATCGTGATTTGCTTGTATGGCGGCTTGTTGATGTTGCTGTGCCATGTGAGGGATTATAACGTAGAAAGGAAGCGGCTTTCTTCTGTAATTTCGCTGCCCAATGTAGCAACGTCACTCATTCTGAGAGGAGCAACCTAGCTTAGAACCTGGCCGTCACGAGATAGTAACGTCCGTATGTGTTATGGATGACACGTAACTGCTAGTGTAAACGAGTGTGCTGTTATTTAATGCAATGGAATATGAATTCTGGCACACGTTGAGTGCCCGGCGGCTTGACGCGTTCTCTTGCGGACTAAATAGAGTTCACCTAAGCGTAGCCATACGTGTAGTCTTATGTCTACTTCGGTAGATGCTAATGACTACATTCTAATTCCAAACGCTCTCCACATAGACGGGGTTGTCCCACTCATCTGCGCTGTTCCCTTGCGCTGATGTTCCCCGCTGAACCTAACACCAGTTTTACTCCCATTTGTTGAAAGCCTGTTTACCTTGCGCTGTGTCAACGCCCAAGCGCAACTTGGTGTCTGCGCAACATAAGAACAGGCTTGGAAACAAACCTTTAAATATGTTATCGGTTACTGCGGACAAGCTGCAGTCGCCCCACTTCATGTCGACGGGGAAGAATGATCGCGGCTACATGCAGATTAAGCGCCAGACGCAGTGAGCCCATAAAGTAGGTCGTTCTTGCACAAAGTTTCCGAGGCGACGCCGAAGTGTCCGGGGGAAGGGGGCTGGTGTTTAGCGGTGGCACGGAACCGCCGCAATAGGGCTCCCCCTCCCACGACACCCTCCGGCTCCTCCTCCGTTTAATGAGGAATCGATTACAAACACTTGGACTTTCTCTTCCGATTTGCGCTGCCGTCGAAGGCTTGCAGTTGACAGCAGGGGAACAAAAAGAAAGGGAGGGGAGAGGATTCGGGGGCGAAGGGCGGGAGACTGAAAGGAAAAGGCGAGACGGGCTGCCCGGCTCCAGAGCAGCCTAGGCGAAACGAAGCCTTTCGCATTGACTTGCATGAGCTTCTGGAGCTCCCCTTTTCACTCCCTCTCTCTTACAGGCTGCGCTGATGCACGGAGGGGAGCCGGTACGCGTGGCAGAAGTTTGTGTGCTGCTTGGAGCGCGATGGCGCGTGCGTGTGAATTTGTGTGCCCTTAGATTACCGCTGCTGCTTCCTCTGAGGGCTCGTGCGCTCTGCCTCGCCTCCTCACTTTCGCCGGAAAGATGACTTTCCTCATCTCCCCGCATGCCACCTTCGTTCGTCGCCCTTGCTTCTTTCTTGTCTCCTTCCCCTCTTCCCCACTATGTTTCTCCGAGCCTGATATTCCGCTCCTATTTTATTCCACGTTTCTCCCTTTCAGCCCTTTACGGCGTGTCCTGGGTCACTAGCTCCTTGCAAGCCAGGGCTGCTATTTGACCCGCTATTCCCGTAGTCTTTCATGCTTTGCTTCTTTTCTGTTTCCCCTCCTTTCTCGAGATAGGGAGTTAAGTCAGCTCAGAACGGTGATGTTATAAATTTTACAGCGGCTTCTATGCCGACCTGAGCTACGTCACGCCTCTTCCCCATCTCTGTCCCGCCCGTTCCCGCATTCGGTCGCTCTTTCACCTCCTCCCCCTTTTCGTCCTGCCGCAGTGTGGGCCGCCGCATGCACATCGTGCCTCCTCGAACGCCACGTTTCCCGCATGTTCGCGTCCTCCTTCCTTCCTTCCCCTTTTCCCTTCGTTTCATGCTGCGGGGATTGCGTACTTCGAAGCCGTCGTCGAGCAGTCGCTACGTTGGCCTTCGGTTGGCTCGATTTTTCTCCTGCTCTTTTATTCTTGCGCCGGCTCGATGGCCTCAGGGTGCATGGGAGGGAGGGGGTTGGGCTTTTTTTCCGGCTCCGAGGATTAATAAGGGTAATTATGCGCGAATGAGGGAGGACAGGGATCTATTTGGCAAATGGCGTTTCAGTGCGCGCAGTAACGATCTCCTCCTTCGGCCAACCGTGCCAGCGGGGGCAGTGCTACAGAGTACATACTCATATATAAATATGTGCGCTTACGCCTCAGTGAATGACTCTGCGCTTTAAAAGATGTTGAAGCATGAAAAGTAGTTTTCCCCTCTTACAGCATGTATCGGTGTATAAAGCATGGCATGGCCCACTATCAAGGATAGTCGCGAAAGCTTAATATCCTGCTGTGCATTTAGCGGCATATGGCGTCTAGTCTAGCGCGTGCGAGTTCTTTTAAGAAGACGTGCGCTGTTGTTGTGCCTAGCATCACTAAGAATATGGGGCCGTATATAACGTTACTTTCTGCGCTTAATTATTTTTTTTATGGGCGCTGAATTTGGGTCCTGAGCCGTTGGCGTACAGCTTGAAGCAATATGAAAGGTAAGTCTTCCTGCATGCACCGAACGATCACTGAGCGTTAATAGGAAGCATCCGTTTTTGCTTCTTTTTGATACGTAGTTTTCCTCCGAAAGCGTCATCCCTTGACAGCTTTTCAAGTTCGATGCAGAGCTCCCGTCCATGACACGTCAACTGCACCAGACGTGACAAATGGCAGAATGGATCGCGAAAAGGGATCTCGGCAAACTACTGGCTCCGGAAGAGAGAACCCTAATCGCTCACGCTTAACGCCAGCCTACCCTGCGCAGAATGTGTATAATCCCGGGCTGATTGATCGGATTTGCTGGTACCAATAATGGAACAATACCCTAATCAGTCTCCGCTTTCTCAGCCAGGCTCTGACAGCGCTTTTCAATCTTGTTACACGCATTGTCTTTCGCATGGCTTGCCGGATTCTGTGGTTTTCTTTTAATCGTTCGATGAGATTGCGCGCTACTTTGTTTCCCCTTCGTTTCGTGCTTAATGCAGAATGGAAAGAAAAATGTTAGACAAGAGCGCCCTTTGAATGGCCTCATAAATGCTGGAATATATTATCGATTGCTGGGTCCTTGAATGTGCGCAGTCAGCCCGCTCAAGTTTTACAGATCATCAGCTTGTGCAATGTCGATATTTCTTGAGCTTCTAAACGCGTGGCTGTTTCTGCATTTGGAGGGGAGGATTTCAAAAGCTGGCGATTAGGCAGTGTTACGTCATTCTACTTGCTTCGCGCACCGTCGGAGATTGCGTGCGCTGTGCAAATAGATTCACTACTCAAACAGCTGTGGCGCTCACCGCGATTTGAGCGGACTTTTCGGGCGTTCTTCAACGACCAATCTCTTCGCAACGGGATGAAAAAAAACTTCTTTCCGCGCTTGCTGATTTAGCCCTCGGAGACACGAACTAAATGGAGACGACGTTCCCCAAAATTTTCAGGCGTTACCTTCGGGACGTTTTCCAGTTGGCTGTTCGGAAAAAGAAAAAAAAAAGAACACTAAAGCAAAAACCCGCCAACGTTGCCCCGTCTATCGAAGCAAACTATTGTTATCCAACTGCCCATCTCAGTCTCTCTTTCGTTACTGGACTTGAGGTATTTGTATTTGCGTATAGGCGCGTTTTTTTCTTCCTTTTTTGATGCAGTGCCCATTGCGGCGGCGTGAGACAGGGGAGGATGAACATAGCACTAAATTTACGCCAAATTATTGGTGTCGCACACCGAACACGTCTGGCGGCTTCTATCTAACTCTTTTCCGCTAACCTCATTACCGTCGCTGAACTCTGTTCTGCCGTAGCGGTGTGTGCAAGCCATTGGGCGTGGCAACGACATCCACCACCCGTTGTTGTCTGAGATCTGATCGTTGCTCGTACACGCGCCAGACGGCGCAGCGGCGAGACATCTCTAGTGCAAACACGGCCCCAAAATGGCCGTCCATTACGCCCTCGCGTGAACTCCCGACTAAAGCCCTGTATCGGACACGCTGGCGCGGTTCCCCGGAAATAGGGTCCAGATGAGACGACTCGATAGCCGCGTCATCGGCGCGCCGTAGAACGCGTATGGGAGTGCAATCACGGCAGCACAACACGTCAGCTGTATGCGCGCAGTACCCGTCCATTCGGAGGGTGGGAGCAGCGAGCTTGGCGACCTGCGACGCCAAAGCGGCGTAAATGCGGGGCCAGGCCTCTGAGCGCGGCGATATTAATGACCGCGCGGCCATATTGCCAGGGCCGCCCCGGGGTCTCCACAGGTCCAGAGGGCATGACCCGCAGCCGCGCTCGCCACGGAGCCGAGAAAAAGAGGGAAATTTTGTGTGTGCGGGTAACGTGGCGTGTCCTCTTTGCCTGGTTGTCTTTTGCTTCTTCTTCGGCGTGTCTGTCGCTTCGCTGGGCTTGTGTTAGCGGCTAGGCTCTGTAGCTTTCCTCGTAGGCTTCTGGCGAGGTTTTCATTCATTCACGAGGAGAGAATGCGAGAAATAGCTTAGCCGGAAAACTACCAGAAAGGGGGAAAAAAAAAACAGAAGCAGTTTCTCCCTGGCCTACCACGCCTCTGTCTCCGGCCACTCGTTCCGCTTGCTCTTCTCTCTCTATTTTTCATTTTGTGTGGCCTGCTTTCCGTCGTGGTGTTTGGTTTCGCACTATGCTGGTATTCGTTTTTCCTCCCAGAGCTTACCAGAGTGCTGGGAAAAGGTTGCCCCAGGTGACCGCGTCGCTCGCGGCCAACGCTATTTCCTCCCTCTCTCCTCTTCGTGAGGCTCTTTTGAATGCGAATACGGCGAAGGCGGCGTCGCCGCTTGATATAGCGTTCCGGGACGCAATTAATGAAGCGCACGGTGTCACCGCGGCGGTCGCGGAACGTGAAATATGGCCACCGCCGTGGAGCCCACCCCCGGGCGAGTTCGCACGCGCGCGGGGAACGTCTTGGTCGTGCTCTTGTTCTTCCCCACTGCTGCCGTCGTGCATTTTTAGCCATCATTCACCTCCCCTTCCCTCCATATCCACTGTGCATTTTTCCACGCCGGCTCCGTGCCGTGGGACCGCGAAGCAGTGACCATGCACGGTACGCTGTAGGGTCGATGACGCTGCGGAATCTCGCGGCGCCGTGGCCGGTTTTGCGATTTGGTGTGTGTTTTAAATCCGTATGCTCTGAGAATTATAGCCTCTCTTGCTTATGTGCTTTAGCGCTCCTCGTTACTACCTTCTTCTTCAATTAGGTATCTCTCCTTTAACCGTATACCGTGTCACTCATGGCACGAGTAGGGTGAAAATTTGAACCGCGTAAATTCAGATAGGGTAAACTCGTGAAAATTTTTTCTAGGACTTCTTATTGAAATAACTATCGAAGAATCGCGACCAGCCAAGTTGGTCTCACTCTTAAGTAAAAAGAAAAGAAAAGGCTTCCATCACCCTTCTTACCTGCACTATACTTTAAACTGTTCACATGATCCGGGCATAAGGTAACAGTTATTTCTCTTCGATTGTTATTTCCTCTGCTACGCCCGCAGCACCAGCTGGAATATCACGGCGATACTGATGGTGCATGGCGATGCCTTAACAAATGAAAACGGGATAAAATCAGATAAACGGAACGAAATCACTATCGGATGTCTACATCGTCCCGGCCCAGCTATCAGAAGTTTCTCTCGCCTTATCTACCCGCTTTACTTTACTTCTCCTTATGAGAACGCGCAGCTAGCGACAGGAGACTATTCCGAAGTATTTACGGAGTGCTCTTCGGGGCTCACTAGACGCGTGAGCGCGTGGGCTGCATTAAACACCGAAGTACGATCCCTATGCCCCGCACTGGGCCGTCTTGATTCCTTCCCGCTGACGGCGATGAAGATTCTCGGACGGCTGCCATCGTTGGCGGTGGAGCCCTGCTGGGCGCTGCTGCGTTTCTTGACACCGTGTCTGCGCGATTTGATATGACTTAGCCGCCGGTCAAGTCTTAGCTAACGTCACTTTCCTGTTATCTCCCTTTTCTCCTCCAATTTCACATCATTTCCCCCGTGCAGGGTAGCAATCTGGGACGTTCTCTCGGTTAACCCTGCCGCCTTTCCTACTTCCCCCTCTCTATTTTTCATTTGAGTGCTCAGTGCCAACACTCACTGACATTGCTACCGGACAAATAGATGCAAGTGTGCAACTGCTATGTTGACTCATGGGCAATCACTCAGGCGATCCGCATCACCCCCCCCACCCGCACATTTTTCCCCATCGCCTAGGCGGAACTCTAAACCGAGGCAGGAAGTTATGAAGTCTAGGAGAGCATTTCAGTGCTCGCTTTTCGGCCCAGCTTTCAACGCGCCCGTCGCCATTGACCGTTCTTTTCCAGATGATGTACCGCGTTGGCTGGAGCAGCGCTGCTCCGCCTATTGAGCGCCTACGGGAGTTCGGTGAAGAGCGAACCTGTGGCCGGAGGGCCTTTTCTTTTGTTGTTTTTAATCTTCTCGCCTTCGCTGTTCCCTCGCAGCTTCTAAGCGTCCTTTCACGGCACGTATATCGCCCGCGGTGTGCACTTTCCGCCGCGCCTGTCTGCTCTGCTGGTGCGAAGAGAAGAGCCCGCGGGAGAAAGAAGAGCGGCGTACTCAACTTTTGTTGCGGCCCTCTTCCATCATCATCGTGCACCGCGACTTTCACGTGAGCGGCTTCAGCAGCGCACAGCTCAAAGAAGTCTATGAGCCGTGACCGCGAGGGTGCGCGAGCGTACGGCGTGGTGGGAGCGAACTTCGCCGGCGCGGGAAGAAGGCTTTTTCGCTCTCGGAGACGTGGACTAGGGCGAAAAGAAGAGGAAGAAACGTGGGGGGTAAAGGATTGTGGCCAGACGCTTTACAGTGGAAAATCTGTTGGCGATGTTGAAAGCCGGTGTCCCAAAGAGAGGCACAGAGAAAGCGAAAGAGCGAGCGCACGTCACGCTAGGAACACCGTCCGCTTCTTTTGCGGCTTCTAGCACGGTCTGCTTGGCGCTGGAGTGATTGTTTTGCTTATGCTGCGGAAAATGATGCGTATCATCGTGGATGGGGTAAAGTGGTGGGTGCAAAAGTTAGGACTTGGAGCCCCCTCCCCCTTTATTTATATTTTTTTGTTGAGCTTAATGCGTGTTTTTTTTTTCTAGATAATTCGATTCAGTTTTAAAAGGAGCCGCATTCTCAGGGGATAGTAGTTTCGCTAATGACAAAATGCTAGCTCTAAAGTTAATTGCTTTCAACCGGTGCACACTGGGCAGAACAAAGGTTCTATTTGGTTACGCGTTCAAATCACACGCTATTGGTGAGCTCGAAAGTGGATTGTATCCGCTGTCCGGAGACAGCCTGCGCGAAAGGAGTATTATTCGTGTGACAATTACTCACGCATATTCACTCGCTGTTATCCTTTCGCGAACTCTGGAGGCAGCGATGACTTCAATGAGGCAAGAGAAAGGGGCGCATCCCTGGACCCGCCCTTTTTGTCCCCGACGCAGTCACAACTAAGAACTCTGCAATGCACTATTGTGCGCCATTATTGTCCATAGTGCAGGATTGTATCGGTGAAATAGACTGAAGTTTACAGACTACGACATACGACAGCAAAAACTCAACGAGAGGAAGACGTCAAAAACTCAACGAGAAGAAGACGTCAAGCGCGGTTGAAGATAGACCTCGGTCACTCTTGCATCCGTCAATTCAACCACGCGCGTTTCCTGGGCGTCATTATTGACTCCCGTCTACAGTGGCGAAAAGCTGTAGACGCGATTGTTTCATCTATATCTTCTTGTCTCAATGTGATCCGTAGAATTACACGTGAGCAATGGGGAAACCATCCTTCTTCAATGGTCAAACTTCATGAAGCGCTGGTGGTCAGCCGGATAATGTATCAATTACCTTTAATTTCCCCCTCGGCATCGCAACTTGAGCGTCTCGAAGTTGTCCACAGAAAGGGCCTAAGAAGAGCCATTGGAGTTCCCCAGGCGGCTGCGAATAAGGCAGTACTTCATGAGTCCCTATCGAAACCTCTTAGCCTTATCACTTCTCAGAGACTATTAATGCATCTTGACCGCTTAGGAGAGACGGTAGCTGGGCGATCCCTTCTCCAGCGGCTCTGCAAGAGATATGAGTCGAAGGCTTACTTGGCACTCAATGCTCTTAGTTCTTTAGGCATTAATGTCCGAAGGCAAAGGAAACGGTTGAAACCCCCCTGGTCTTTTCCGACCCTCGACTGTAAGGTCACAATTCCCCATGTGAGCGCAAAGCGCAGCTCTCCTTTGGCAGCAACGCGTTCGCTTGTACTGGAATACTTGGAAACAGAGTATGCCTGCCATCTTCAAATTTTCACGGATGGTTCTGTGGACAAGGTCAAACAAGCTAGCGCAGCGGCTTTTTACATTCCTTCTTTGGACTGTAAGTGGTCCGTACGCTGTACTGCTGTTGTATCCTCCACAACGGCTGAAAGTGTTGCTATTGAGGCGGCTTTACGGAAGTTAGGGTCTTGTCCGGCTCAACCTGTTGTCATCCTAACTGATTCAAAATCTGCCCTTCAGAGGTTAGAGCGCGGATTCCCTACTGACGCCTTGTCTCTAAGCTCTCTGCGCTTGGTGCAGAATCTGCACAACAGAGGCTTTATTTTATATTTCCAATGGGTGCCCTCTCCCATAGGAGTCAACGGCAATGAGGTGGCAGACAGTCTCGCCCATAAACCTCTGTCAAGACATCTATCAGAAAAACTACCTCAATGTTGAAAAAGTCTCTACAGGAAAACGGTGCTCGATCATTTCAGTACCCTGTGGAGTGCGCCCCACAAGCCATGTGTGACCAAGGGACTGAGAAGATCCCAGGCAACTCTAATACATCGAATTAGCACGGCCTCTACTCGCACTCCTGCCTGGATGCATAAGACGGGCATAGCACCGTCTCCGCTATGCTGTTTGTGTGGTGTGTGCGGGGATATCGTATATCGAACATTGTATTATGTACTGCCCAGTGTACAACGAGGAAAGGTATGTGATGTTCGCTTACTTCAAGAAGACAGGAACCCGTCACAGTACAGTTCAGGACATTGTCTACCCGAGTGGAAACCAGACATGCAGAAAGGAGGGTGCACGCCTTGTTTTAACATTTCTGCAGGACACTGATCTTGTTTCTAAATGGTGACAGCAGGAACGGACTATGGTCTACTGTGATTGAATGTGTGCGTATATGGTGTCTTCTGGAATGGACTACGTTATACTGTAAGTGAATGTGTGTATGGATTGTGGCACTACAATGGCCTATGTTCTACTGTGACTGAACATGTGCTTAGATGGTGATTTCTGGAGTGGACTGTGATGTGAACTGTGTGGATTGATCGTGTGCATAGATGGTGACTGCGGGAGAGGAATGTGTGCTATTATAAGAGACTGTTCGCATAGCGAGGTAGATGCAACAGGTTTTACGACATTATTAACATAGAAGGGGCGCTACGGTGGAGCAATTGCCGGCAGAATAAGCAAGGCTAATCCCACCTCTAGCATTCAACACCTCAACAACTCGACGAGTGTCCAGAAAAAAAATAGAAAGGCCGATATACTTGATCTCCCGAACAACACAACCAGGCCGGCACTCAGGTGTAGGTGGTTGACATCCTGCGCGGTTTTCACTGAGAGCGTCTTGTCATGCTCTGGGAGGATGTTGTTACAACCGGCGGTAGTGCTTTACGGCGGGTCTGTTACTGTAACAGAAGGTCGAATTGTTGAGCGCAGAACAGAATGGCATCTCTTGCACCTTGCTAACCTGCTGCATATGTTGGATTCTTCAGCATAGTGTTACCAGTAATGGGAGCTCCATAGCCATTTTGTATGGGCCGCAATCGCTGACCCGAAAGCACTAGAAATAGTACCAGTGTGATCAGTAGTGATCCTTGTGGCCTTTGTTTCAAGTAGGTTACGGCCGGACAACAATTCGTGGTTCCCTTTGTAGTTAGCCATGCTTAGAATTATCTCCTTAAGAAGGCCGGGAGGGGGGCAAAGTTTATCGCAGCGCTCTTTCATGTCTTTTGGATAGCAGGGAAGAGTATGGTACAAAATTTGCGCCCCCGCCCCCCTTCAGGATGCCTCTTGGGGGGGTCGGGGGGGGGGGGGTTTCTGAACTGCCCCCCCCTTTTTTTACCCACTGCGCATGCCTATGCCTACAATGCGGCGCTTGCTCTGTCCACAGCTCAGTCCTCAGCTGCAGGACAGCCCTGATACTCATAAGGTTGCCGCCCGATAAGCACTGCAGGGTCAGCCGGCCACGATACCCTGGCGCAGCTTCCAAGCAGTCCAAATACAGCGTCCAAGAAGTCAGCATGCGCCCTGGAATCTCAAAGGGAGTAATCGTATGCAGTGAGGCAGTCGTGGAGCGAAAAAGCGCCTGCCACTGTGAGCCAAGTTCGTATAAAAGATCCCGATGTCAAATCTCGCGCTGTCAGCTGCGAGAAGGCCTCCTTCCGGCTGTCTTCTGCACGCTTCCGTAACCGGATCCGGTTTTTTACGCAGGTGTATTGTGGAGAGCACGTGGGTGTGACACGTGAGCGAGTGGCTTGTTGACCGCTCCGGTGCTCGTTACATTCTCCAAATAAAATTTATTCGTTCATTCATTTTTAACACCAGAGCGAAATCTCGCCCATTTCTGTTTCCGCTCGTACACGACGCCGTTTGGTCATTAGCCCCGAAACGCATTATACGCGATGCGCCGGGCGATGACTTTCGTGCGCAGTTTTCATCCGGGGACAAACCTGTTCCTTGCCGTGCCGTATCCGCGATGCGTATCATACATTCATCTTTTCCCGCCGATTGTTATTTAACCGATCCGGTCTGCTGTCATACGGGCGCGGAAGCTCACGCTTGCCTCGCTTCCCCTGCAAAGCTGCGCGCTCCCTCTCGAGGCAGTGCGGCTCCCGATGCTAGCTCGCCCAAGGCGGCTGCTGTCGGTGCATGACGCATGCGCGGGGCAGGCCGGCCAAGCAGGTGTAACCCGCTCGCGCGTGGCCCGCCAGATACGGGGGCTGCTCATCTCTAATTACGGCCCGTCGCTGCATCCGGCTAAGTAGTGCAGCTCGAACGAGTTTTTGATGGCGAGCCTGCATAGCCAAGCAGGGCCCCCCGCTCATTGTTTCGCTATCGCTCGGGCCACGGTCGATGGCGACGTGGCCCGCGAGGGGTGGCACGCGGCCATTGTCGCGACTGGGTCACGGTTGACTCGACGGTGCGGAAGAGTTGCCGACAACACTGGACCGGGCCATTACTTGCTCGAGAGCGAGCAGGCCATGCACAGGAGCGACGGCTACGAGTTGCACCCCCCCGGGCTCGTGGGTCTTCGTCGAAAAGTGAGCTTGGGAATCGCGCTAAGTGATGAGATACTTTCCTTATCGCGGCGCTATACGTTTCTGATCAAAGCGCTTTGAAGCTGCTTTTAGTCTCTCGCCCAGGAGCTGATGTTTCGGTCTTCGCTCAGTTCGTTCAACAAAGCAAGTGGACGCCCGGCTTGAATGGCATCCTCTTCGCGCTTGCCGGGCCTCACCTGGGATGTAAGATACAGGGCATCAAACGCGAAACGACGGGACGACAGCGGCCAGATGAAGTGCCGCCTCCAAACCGGGCGCGCGATCGCAGCGTCTCCTATTGGCCGTGCTGGGAAACTTTGCCGGCTGAACCAAATACATTGAAGTATATATCTCGTTGCCATAGAAACGAATTGCTACCTCGCGGCGCATCTTTCTTGGGGTTTGGCCAGCCGGCCACCGTTCAGCGCAGCCAGATACACGAATAATTACTCTCACACACACACATGCGCTAAGCGTTTGTTTTTTCGAACACAGGCTCTTGACCGGGCGCGCAGCGATGGAAGCATGGGCGGCGCAAATCAACGAGCGAACGATGGAGTGAACAATGAAAAAAAAAAAACGAGAGAGCGCCAGGCAAGAGTTACTGCTTTGTTATCAGGCGCCTCTTCTTACCGCTGTATAAGGTTCAAATAGCGCGCAAAAATTGGCTGCTTAGCGAAGAGTCGTCAATCACTAAGGGACTTTTATCTTTCAACAGCGCTGGCGTGCGCTGTGCGCGTGTATTGCAGAGACTCGAGTTTCCCAGTGATAAGGGGTGGCCCAAGGCTGTTTCTTTAGCCAATTCCTTCATGCTGACAGCTTTAAACGCAGCGCCAAACAACACGCGGCGAATGACACAAGAGAAGGCCACGTTCTTCAACAGCATATGTCGTGTCCTGTGGGTTTCGCCCATTCTTCTTTGACAGTACGTTTAACCGAGTTGGTACTCTGAACCATGCAACCTGCGCGGAGATGTAAGGTACGAAGGAAAAGTAGACACCACGAACGCTGCTTCTCATTTAAATTTTGTTCTCCTGAAGGGACCTTTCTACACGCTAGGCGGCGCCAGACACACCATGCGCAGGAAACCAACCCGGAAACAGAAACACAGCAGTCACTCATGCAAACAACAACAGCAACACAAGACGGCTGTGGCGTAACAGTTTCACTGTTCTTAGCGTGTTCTTCAAAAGTGTGACGTCAGCAGCGCCGTCCGCATAGCCCACTGCCGAGCGCCCTCCGGGCCCGGAAGGGAAGCGTGAGGTAAAAATGTGTATTCCACCTGCGATCCCAGCACCTACCGCCTACCAATCCCGAGCCCCTAGGCCCCGAAGGCGGTGGCTTAGTGGTTACAGTATTAGCTGTTCTTGGTTTTCTCCTCAGTTTTGCACCGTTGGCGTCGGCGCCTAGTAAGCCCGCCGACGGGCACCCATGGGTGAAAGTGCACCTTCGGAAACTTACAGGTAAAAATGCAGCTCCGACATACGTACCAGCACCTCCCAGTAACTCCCGGTACCTCCGGAATACGAGGCAGATGCCGTAACTACTGGGCCAGCCAATGGTGCAGTGGCATAGCGGTTGGCGTATTCACTCTAATATGTGATCTCTATTATGTCTCGGCCGCCTTGGTGGCTCAGTGGTTATGGCGCTTCGCTGCTGACCCGAAAGATGCGGGTTCGATCCCGGCCGCGGCGGTCGAATTTCGATGGAGGCGGAATTCTAGAGGCTCGTGTACTGTGCGATGTCAGTGCGCGTTAGAGAACCCCACGTGGTCGAAATTTTCGGAAACCTTCACTACGGCGTCCGTCATAGCCTGAGTCGCTTCGGGACGTTAAACCCCCATAAACCATAAATCTGTCTCCACTTCTTCGTGATCACTAGCCAGCTTACACTGAATGATTCGCGTTACCAACCCATAACCATCCTGGGATTTTGGTAGCGATAGCTACATTACGGTATCATTTCGAGCCTTCAGCGTGGCAGCGCAGCCACAGGATGGCAGCGCCGCCACGCTGTCACGTGGGTGGCCACGTGGTGCGGAGCATCTGCCGGCGGCGCGGCGCCGTGGCTGGTCACGTGGTTGGCCACGTGAACAGCCACGTGGTGCGGGGCTGCTGCTGCTGCCGGCGGCGCGGCGCGCCTGCGAAACCGAGCTGCCACTCTGTGCGCATGCGCCGTGTCAAGTGGGACGAAGATGAAGATGGAACGCCCAGCGAAACGGAGCGGCGAAAGACTGACGTTGCGATTCAACTGAGCAAGTTCCACTCGGCCAGCTGTAGCTATCGCGTCACTCCAGGTTTAACCAGCGATAAAGCACCGCCAATTTTTTTGTAGCAATAGCTACATTACGGTAGCATTTGGAGCCTTTCAGCGTGGCGGCGCCGCTGCCCTGTGGCGGCGCGCCACGCTCTCACGTGGTTGGTCACGTGGTGCGGAGCAGCTGCAGGCGGCGCGGCGCCGTGATTGATCACGTGATTTGTCACGTGGTTGGTCACGTGATCAAGTTCCACTCGGCCAGCTGTAGCTATCGCATCACTCCATGTTTAACCAGAGCTAAACCACCGCCAATTTTTTTTTCTGTTCTCCGTCTAGTCTCTCACTACTTTCCCTGCTGTCACACAGGCGCCTGTGTCCTTTGAAATAATGTATGTATGCCGTTCGAAGTGCAACAGAAGGACCATTGGCTCAGTTATCTTTTCCGGCGACAATACAGAAGGCTTCGAATGCCTCGTCTCTTCGCGCTGTTACCATGTTTCATTTCGTCAGTAGCCACAAATTAGCCCAGCTGTGTGCTCTCAGTGCGACTATTCTTTTTCTGTGCCAACGGCTCCGCTTGGTGCAGAGTTGGTGCACATGCGTTTTTGCCCCTGCAGTAGGGGAAACCACAGTTCGGGGTAGACCGTTAACGGCGTCTAAGAACACTATTTGGAGGGGCATCGAGTGAAAAGTGTGCCGATGGCTTTCAGAGTCATCCTTAGTACCCCTAATCTGCTCTGTTATCCTAAATAGATCTGCACTATGACCTTGACTTGCCCGCTCTTGGTTGTGTAATTGACAAACCTTCGCTACGTTTCCGCAATGGGAGAGGGTGAGAAGTCTGAGGTGTCGTTCAAAAGCTTACCTGTAGTCAGATTAAAATGCATATAAAAATGGTCAGTTTTGGCCCAGCCGGAGACGACCAATTCTTTTGAAATAAAATTTACGATGCAGGATGTAGGAAGAAAGTAAGGCGCCGCTTATGCAATGATTTCTGTTCATTTTTCTGGAAAGAAACAATTATAAAATGAAATAGAGCACTCAAACGTGGTTAAGGTAAGCCCATGATGATTCCATTCGCCATACCCAGCAGTTGTGTACAAAAGCATTTTTGAGCGGGAAACCATTTATGAGCGCACTTCTTCTATATAATCTAAGATTTCACTACAACAATCAATATCTCCGCAGATGACGTGACGGCAGTCTTGCATTTTTTTTCTATTAACGCTTTTACTATCGTCAAAATCGTTCCCCATTGGTTTTCTATGGCAGTCTTAACTGTTGGATGCGATCGATGGAAACACTTTAAACGAAAGATTTTGCTACATATCAGAAGAATGAGCCACTGCCTTCAATATTTCCATAACATTATCTTACAATTTTCCAGTTTTCAAAATTTTGTCCTAGAGTGTTGGACATGAACGATTGCAATGCTTATTCCATGTGCCGACGCTTGAGCCAGTCGCTATGGGGGCAGGCAAGGACTGTGCACGTTCCGAGCTTCTTCAAGGTGATTCATGTGGTTGAAGAAAGCTAACGCTCAAAAGAGATTGCAACGTCACACCTCGCCAAGTAATGGAGATGAAAGTATCAGAATGGATTTACTCATGGGACGCGCGTTTTTATTAGGGTGCGCCAGCCCCGTCAAAAATCAAAGGCCTCGCTCTTACACGTAGTTCGTTGCTGGAGGTCCCGAAGGGCGGAAACGTCTCACACAGCGGGCTGGTCCCGTAAGGGGAAAGGCCGTGTCGCAGCAAGCACGTTCTCGACACACCGCCCGCGCTTTCCCTGCCTCCCTCGGTGGGCCAATTAGCTGTCTCAGACGACGGCTCAGCCGGGGCGCCCACGGGACCCCCCTGGCGCAGCACAGGACGTGCGAAGCCGAGCGGCCGCAGTTTACGACTTACTCACGCTGCTTTAATCCACGCTTACCTGAGCGGCCCGCTTTAAAGCGGTATGTTTGCCCCGCAACAGGGCACTTGACAAGGACTCGCCGCGATGCGTCCCTGTCCGCGCTGTAACACACTCTCGTTCTACCGCGCGGTGATGAGACACGGGTTTTATTCGAGTTTGTCTTATTAGATTGAAACTTGTTTTTTTTTTTTCCGAAGGGTATTTGGTTGTGGACATTACCAGCGTCTTGTCAAGCTGTTGCGTTAGTTCCCGAGAGTCGGACACTCTGTGGCACGAATGCTCTACTCTAACCAGTGCATTAACAGCGCTGTTTTCATTGTCTAGTCTAGCAGATGAGAATAGTGTCGGAACTGTAGTATAGTTGCGCAGTCGTTGGTTGTTCCATTCGCATAGCCGTTTTCGGCCTGTTCAACTATTGTGTAATGAGCGTCAAGCCTCGAATCTCGAGCACGCTAACGCAGGTTGTAGATTTTTTGTCAGTCTCATCCGGTGCTCCTGGAAAATATCGCTCGTCAGCTGTTTCCATCTTCCAATTCTTCGGCGCCCTCAGCGAGCGGCCTTTAATTGCCTTCGCAGTGAGTGCTGCTCCTCATCAACTAGATATCGCCGCCGAGCAGAAATGCGTTCAGTCGGATGGCGCTGTGGGAAGTGATGAACTTGAAGCTTCTCCCCAGCCGTCCAATATGCGCCGGCTAATGCATTTCGTCCCATTCGGCCGAGGCCGTTTGTGATGCAAATCGTTCGTTTTGAGCCGCTCTGCGCATAGCGGAGCCGGGAGGCGAGATTCGCCTCCGATCTTCGTTTTACGGCTATGCATTCACTGCTTGCGCCCTGTATAGAACGGCCAGTCACTATCGGAGCAGATGTGAACCGCACTCTGTGTGGCGGGATGAAGACAGGCGAACGATAACCAGCACGCTCAAAGGAGCGTGCTGGTTATCGTTTCAGCGGAGATAGGACGCGCTGCCAGTTACATCTCTGGAGGCGTGATCGCAAACCGCGCGCCTGCAGCTTGCGTATCATTGTCCGAAGATTAAAAACGAAAGTTTGATTGGCTCGGTCGGTTTGGTTTGGTTTATGGGAGTTTAACGTCCCAAAGCGACTCAGGCTATGAGAGACGCCGTAGTGAAGGGCTCCGGAAATTTCGACCACCTGAAGTTCTTTAACGTGCACTGACATCGCACAGTACACGGGCCTCTTGAATTTCGCCTCCATCGAAATTCGACCGCCGCGGCCGGGATCGAACCCGCGTCTTTCGGGCCGGCAGCCGAGCGTCGTAACCACTCAGCCACCGCGGCGGCTCTGATTGGGTCGGTCGATCCTCGCTTTCTAAGTCTTGCTTTGGCAGCGCAGTTTTCGCGTCTGCTGTGTTTTATGTGTAGTACTACCGCGTTGTTCGCTTGTGTTTGCTTATGACAGCGCAAGAACCGAACAGCTGTTGTGAGCGGGTGATGACCCGGCGTTCGGATGCGAGAGCGTGGTGCACAGCGCAGCGCAGCTGCAGCTCCCGCAATCCCACTAGTATTCCTTGTGAAGATACCGAAGAGGCGATCAGTCCATTCAGTTCCTCATCACTTCTTCCGACCACTTAGGCCCGCTCTCGTTTACATTAGAACCCTACCAGGGTTCAAGAAACTTACTTGTACACCATTGTCCAACAAATACAGACGTCAGCGCCAATTCCTTCCATAGCGGCCGGAGGGAACTTAGCTTGAGCGTCATGTCTTCGTGGTGACAACGGCCACCGTCATGGCCACCGCCGTCGAACAAAGAGCAGCTTCCTATCCTGGTCACTCACACAATTAGGCCATAGCGGCAGCCTTATCGCGCTACGTGCGTGGGCAGGGATCATTCAGTTTTAAGTATCTGTTGACCTCCAGTCGCCAGGTGCGCTGAAGTAGTTGAAACCGAAACTATCCCGAGTTTTGCCACCTCTGGTCCTACCGTTAAAAACCCCTAGTTCACACGAGATGCTGGCTCTGCGCCTGATAGAAATGGTAATGATTGGCTCTCTCTCTCTCTCTCTCTCTCTCTCTCTCTCTCTCTCTCTATATATATATATATATATATATATATATATATATATATATATATATATATATATATATATAACTCTGATAAAGAACGGCCCACCGCCTGAACCCGTTGGTAAATAAACCAAGATAATCGTACCAGTTGTGACCTTTTCACTGTGCAACCCGTTGAGCAACCACAACTGCTTCCACTATATATATATATATATATATATATATATATATATATATATATATATATATATATATATATATATATATATATATATATATATATATATATATATATATATATATATATATATGTATTCCACAGCTGGCATGACGTCACGTAGAGCGAGCGCCTCCCCCACGGCAATTCGCTCGGACGATCGCGACGAGCCGAGTTGGGGGGGGGGGGGGCGCTTTTTCGCAGCTGGCATGACGTCACGTACAGCGAGCGCCCCTCGCGGCAGCGGCGCGCTGCTGCAGCATGGAGGATTCGCTGGGACGATCGCGACGAGCCGAGTTGGGGCCCCGCTTTTCCACAGCTGGTATGACGTCAACACAGGTCACGCTAAAGGTCAATGGTGGATTCTCCGGGACGACGGCCAAGAGCGGAAACCTCGAGCAGTATTGCTTTCGCAATAAAAACAACCATGCCGCCGGTGGGATCCGAACCCATGACCTCCGAATATCGCATCCGGTGCTCACCAACTGAGCTACGGCGACGGCTGTCCAATCTGCTGCTCTCGTAGGTATTTATGTTTACTGGGTGTAAGCGAACCTTCAGATTGCTCACCAGCGCTACCCTCGTCCATAGCGGAGGACGTAGCACGTCCTGCAATACCGCGAGTGTGCGGGAAACATCTTCTAACGGTGAGGGCGGAAACTGTGCGAAAACCCGCTTATGCTATCTATGGCATCAAGACTGCCAAAACCGAGACCCCCTGATAGCTTAACGAGTGTCTCGGAGGATATAAATATATCTAGACAGGCAAATGAAATGAGGGGCTCGTTTGACAAACATATGAAGAAAGCCAATAGTCACCGAAACCAAGGCGCGTATGGGAATGTTTCTATTTTTTTAATCTGTAGTGCCAATCCCCAATGGGAGAATAAAACTTCGATTAATCTGTCGTTAAAGAAAATGGCTTATTAAGTAGCAGGAAGAACAACCATGCCGCCGGATATATATATATATATATATATATATATATATATATATATATATATATATATATATATATATATATATATATATATATATGGAGTCGGATCCTACCGGCGGTATGGTTGTGTTTTCTGCTGCTTTATAAGCCATTTTATGTGTGTGTGTGGGGGGGGGGGGGTAGGTGGATGGGTGGGGGGACCGAAAAGTAGAGCGTAAGTAGAACGAAAAAGAAAAACATGATTGTTGTTATTTCTTCTGAACGTTAGTAACTGTGACCGTTGACACCCCGGCAAGTAGCGACTGAACCGCACTAATTAAAGCCAAACTGCGCGTAAGACTCGTTCGGGCGGCGGGGCCGCGCGCGTGGGAGCGTCACAAAGACGACGCTCTCTCGGTGGCTTTCACTTTCACACTGACTTTATTTACACGGGTCGAAGTTTGACACAAAACACATGAATACAAAAGGGAACAGTGGGAAGGGGAGAAAAGAAGGCATCTCGAGCGGTTGGCCTCGGGCAGTCGGGAGAAAGAGAGATAGAGAGCCACTTGTGACCTTGGTCAGACCCGGCGCGAGGGCGGGTGTCGCGTTGCCCCACGTTGAGCGTCTTCCCGTTCCGTCCCTTCGGGGCCGTCTCCTATTTTCCACAATTGTCATGATGAGAAGCGCGAACTAAGAACGATCTAAGAACTTTGTGAAACCCCACACCTCATCGCCTGCTTGTGTTTTACCGTGCTTGCAAGAGCTGGGCAACCTCATGAGGTTTCAACCTCATGAAGTCGACCTCAACCTCAAAATGATCTCAACCTCACGCGTGAGTGTGAGGTTGAGTGAGGTCGTCATTCAGTGAGGTCGAAATTGTGAGGTCAAGACTCTTTGAAGTTGCCGCGGCATAATCCACCGAGCGCCCCTTCTGAAGCGGAGTTGGAGCGCACCGCCGCAGTGTTCATTCAGCGACTCTTGGTGTTCGGTTTCCTCCGTTTGAACGGCCGGATGCCGCAGCCCGCTCATAGCTTTCGGCGCTCGACCGTAATGTCCATTAGGCCCGAGCCTACAGGAGGTCGGCCCCCGCTGGTCTTCCTCGAAGGAGTGCTGCTGTCAAGGCATTCAGGCGCTCCCTTCCCGCCCCCTTTCTCCGTTGGCGTAGCTGCCTGCCGGTTGGCTCAAACTCCCGGGGGCGCGCAAAGCACATAACTCAGGTTGACCCGTGGTAGCTCTGTCTGATGCCGCACACATATAAGTTCAGTCCAACAGGCACGCCATGGATTCGTCGCAGCGCGGGTGGGTCAAAGCAAGACTGCTTCGTGTGCATGCCCATTGCCGGCGCTGGCGTTACGGCTCTTGGCTAGCAGTCGAATACTCTATACATTACACGGTGACTTAACAGAATCTGGAGCAGTCGGCACAGGCGAGATAATGGTATTCAGGAGGTTCCTAGCAAGGACACCTGCTGATTCGATGGAAAAAGAACGAAGCCAGGAAGACCTGTGCAACATCGTCGAAGCTTTTGATCGGTGTCTTCCCCTTTCGAATTACACTACTTCTGTATAATCTCGTTCCGTAATGCAAGCAGGTGCAAATATAATTTCACTTTTATATCCTTCCTAACAACCTCTTTTTGGTCTCCTGTTCCTTGTTCTTTGTTGGAAATTCACACATTATGCCGAAACACCGCAGCGTGGACGAACGTACCAGCATAGCGGTGTTATAGCGGGAAAATATGCAAAACTATAATGAATGTATGATGATATGGTAGCTGATTCCTTTTCATTTTTTTAATGAAGATGTGCGAATAGAACTGAGTGCCTGCTGGCGCTGTGCAGCTGAGCCGATATTTCAAACCTTCTAATATGACGTTTAATGGGGCACACTGTTGTTAGTTTCTGTTTTTAGCTTGCTATTTTTGTAAGTTTGAAATTATTCTTTGTTTTTTTTTCTCGTGTAGGATCAGTTCGGTTGGCGCCCTGCCTTGCAGTCGACCAGGCACTGGTCACACCGTCATCTTTCATTTAACTATTTTCCACACACCCATCGTTCACATTAAACGGCTTCGCAGAATGATCACGCGGTGCTTTGAGGAACTTCGAGGAAGCCAGCGTACCATTGATTAGTTCAGTTTTGAAGGAGAACAGGTGATTGACTCAGAGCAGCTTGTCTAAGACTGGTTGACTAAATGGTACCCAGAATTCTGTTCAGGCGCGCATTTAGGCGTTTGTTTCTTTATCTCGGGTTTCTTTATCCCGATGTGACATCACATCGTGGTCAAGTGACTATGTGTGACGTCACATTACATCGTCGTTACATCGCTGTCACGTGACCTGGTTTACGTAACACTCATATGATGTCATCACTAATACTAATTAGTCTTAGCGTTACCTTATTACATTAAGCATTGGTTAGGTATGTTGACCAGTGTATGTTAATTAGCATTGATTAATGATGTGACGCCATCATACTCGTCACGTAACTCGTCGGCTCGTGACGTCACATGGTGCCGTTTCTTGCGGACACCTATTTGCAGATATGTCCTTGGAACTGAGCCATCTAATGCTCTCGCATTACTAAAAGAAGCCGCCCGCTTTTACGTAGGCTCAAATACAACGCACCTATGTTGGTGTACTACAGTCCCAGCTTGTTTTCGAAAGCAGCATACAGAGGACTTAAAAGAGCGTTTGCTGGGTGGCAAAATTTTAATCTACGATAAGTGCTCTCACTATGCCGGATAGAGCTAAAAAATCTAAATATACTGATATGCGTCTGCGTAGCCGTCACATTGGAAAGTACATCTCAACCAGTTTCTTTACATTCGCTAACTATTCTCAAGTCTCAGAAGAGTATCGTGAATACATACCCCCCAGAAATGTGGCAGAGGATGTAGAACGGTGTTTGTCAATGGCCGGTTCGTGCGTGAATGAGCGAGAGGCTTCCAATACGAACAAGTATACGCGAAGCAGGTTGCCGAATATTGACACTGAGAAGCTTACAAATAGTGAACAAACTTAATGAAAAAGTACCCTGACGTACTGTTGGTAACCTAGTAAGGCACACCCCTGTCCGCTGGCCATAAACTCTTCGAGGGTTCATCCCAGATTATAAGCTTCTCATATTGCTTGCACATCGGTAGTGTCTGTACACACCTTATCAAATAATTACAGACCGCTTTTTGTCGATATTGCCATAACTAGTCATCACAATGGTACCATCATCATTTTGGCTTTCCTGTCCCCTAGGATTCGCAGAATTGTTTTAACTGAAAAACTCCTCAATCATTTTTTGTTTTATTTATGTTTTCTGAGGTCGAGCAGCCGACCTCAACGAGTTTGAGGCTGGAGGGAGTTTGAGTGAGGTCGCCAGTTGCCCCAGGGAAATTGAGGTGAGGGCGTCTCAGGAGACCTCAACCTCAACTGATGAGGTTGATGTTGGGAGAGGTCGGCAAATAATTTTGAGGTTGAGGTGAGGTCGAGATTTTTGAGGTCAAATGCCCATCTCTGGTGCTTGCTGCCCACAGAGGTTGAAAGTCAGCCTAGATGGCTGTTGAGGTGGCAGTCAGCCGATTTTTTGCTCCTGATTCCCATTGCGCTGTTGCGCGGGTTGCGAACCTAAACTGGACCCGCCGCGGTGACTCAGTGGTTAGGGCGCTCGGCTACTGATCCAGAGCTCTCGCGTTCGAACCCGACCGCGGCGGCTGCGTTTTTATGGAGGCAAAACGCTAAGGCGCCCGTGTGCTGTGCGATGTCGGTGCACGTTAAAGATCCCCAGGTGGTCGAAATTATTCCGGAGCCCTCCACTACGGCACCTATTTCTTCCTTTCTTCTTTCACTCCCGCCTTTATCCCTTCCCTTACGGCGCGGTTAAGGTGCCCAGCGATATATGACGATATGTATAGACAGATACTGCGCCATTTTATTTCCCCCAAAACCAATTACTATTACTAACCTAAACTGCCGGACAACTCTCTGTGGCTCTGCAGCCAAGGCTAGACAGGAAAGGGAAGGAGGCGCACCTTTGTCTGCGTGCTTTGGGGAGGGAGAGCTCATTGTTCGGGCTATCGATGCGGAGGGGTGAAGGGGTAAATTGGTGCGACAGTGCATGGCCGCAAGATCTGAGATGGACCACCCCCCATGGCAGGGGGATAAAGGCCCATATCTCCCTCCCTCCCTTCCTAACCCCCCCCCCCCCCCCCCATTCCCTTTAACCTCGGCAACAGAGCCACAAATGTTGTCCGGGAGTATAGCACGTGATCGTCTGAGCTCCCCAAGCGCATCAGACTCTTTAGGAGACTGAGCTCAACTTTGGGTCGTGGTGCCAGCAGCCAGAATTTACGGCCCCTTCTCAACGCTCCTGATGCGCGAACGGCTGCGGAGGAGTCCCGAAGGACACCAACTAAGGCCGTCCGTAAAGAAGGGAAAACGGGATAAGTGGAGGGGAGAATGGGATTGCTTCTATCGACAATGTGCGAAATAGAAGGAAAATTAAAAGAAAACCGTCGAGTGGGATAAAGATGGTAATGGGCGTTATCTGGTATGGGGCGTCTGGGGTACGCAGCAAATAGACATTGCGGCTCGGGTTTACCCGCACGATAAGCTAGAAAGGTATTCATTTCGCTTGTTGGAACATTCTCTGAAGTAGTGTGCCGGCGAAAGCACCAATAAACTGCCAATACACAAGGATGGAAGAAATGAACTTACATCTTGTAGGCAATGTTCAGCTTCGGATTGGTTTGTGTAAATCGTTCGCTACATGTGCCGCAGCAAAGCACGCGACTGGTGTTAGACAGAATGGAATTGTGACAGGAGCGCTGGGAAGAAAGGGCGCAAGAAGGCCGCTAGGCGGCTGTGTTTGTTCTGTGGCGTAAATGCCGAACGTGAGGGAATGTGCCTACGCGCCTTTGAGGCCTGTTTGAACACCGCATCCCGGTGCATGAGGGCGCGTTCCGTTGTTGTGCCTTACTTCCTTGGTGTCTGCATTGCCTGAATTTCTTATCCGCTGGCAGGGATCACAACGCAAGCTTGTTGTAAACGGAAGAGTAAGGAAGCCTCCTCATGTATGGTGTCACTCGGTGGATGGCCTCCTCACATGGCTCCTATGCTTGTCGCTTCCCTCGGACGCGACCAGTTGCTCGAATTGCAATGTAGATTAATGACGTGGTTGTTGAGAGGTCTTCTGTACAGCGCCAACATTGAACTCGAGATCCTGCGCTCGACGCACTTGTTCCTTACACTCCGATAAAAAATAAAAAAAACCCCCTGAACTTGAGCCGGTTTTTCAGTGGCAGCACCGAGCCAACTTGACTCCTGCGAGCCGACGTAAAAAATAAATAAAAAAGTAAAGCGAAACGTTCAGGCTCTTCCGCATCAAACCGTTGAGCATAACTGGGATGAACGCGATGCGAAGCAGCAATGTTGAATTCATGAAGAAACGCCGGATGCCTCTGTGTGGGCTTCATCCTCAGTAGCTGGGCGGCGATGTTTATGTGGCACCGTGTGGAAACAGGGGATGGAAAGGAGTACGGGGAGGGTACGCAGAAGGGAGGGGGTCGATTGGGAGAGGTGGGTCCTGTCTGGAAAGAGATCTCTCCTTTTCGCGCCCGGTGTCGCCGCTCGCGTAAGGTACATACCTCGACACGAATGCTTGGATGATGATCGCCGTCAGCCCACGCGCAGATCTCCCCGCCGTCCTTCCTGCCGCCTCCCACTTTCCCGAACATCGCCTCTTTTCTCCGATTTTCTAAGTTTTCGGCCCTCTGTGCCCACGTTTCTCGTGCTGCCCCTACGGACCAAGCCATTGTGTAATATTCCTTAACGCTCCTACCTCCCCCTGTTCTTGTTTTTTTTTTACTTGCCGGCTTTCGCTTTCTTTTTCTTTTCCATCTGGGTTGCTCTGCTTTATTACAATGTTCCTTTTATAGTCAAGTGCGTTTCGCGGAACGACTTTTCTTTCATGGTCGCCTTCCCTTTTTTCGCGGCTTTGACTGCTTCCAGCTAGAGGTTCCTGCCCGTATCGTTTTTGTTTATTCCTTTCCACCTTTTTCTCTTCTCTCCCTCTTGATGTTCGCTTCACCTCAGACGCGCTCTCCTTCAACGGCGGTGTGTACGACCAGCGTTTCCTATATTCATTTCCCCTTTTCCCTATTGCGGTGTCCGCATACTATCGAAGGTTTTTTTTTTCCTTTTCACCTAGATACCAGACCTTGCGCTATTCGCTCTCCATGTTTACGTGTATGTATACAAAGGTGGGCAGCGTAGAAAGGACATGAACAGCAACGACCTCCGTGTGCGCGTGTGTGCGCATGCGTACATTCCTAGGTGGTGCTAGGACATCAATACCAACATGGCCCCTTTGCATTAGAATATAAAGACCTAGTTGCACCCCCCTCCCCATCTACACGCACAGACAAGTGCTCATGCTTTCAAGTCATGCTCTTGTTCCAGCCTCAGCGCATACCCTTTGATTTATAAAGTGAAAATGTGGTTATATTTGTTTTCTTTTTAATATTCGGCCTGATTTATTTCTATATTTGGCCATTTTTTCCTCTCCCCTCTTTGTATTCCGCCGGCGTGCCGACGGGTGGTGCGCTGTTTTATGCAAGGCGCGTTTTAATCCTCAGGGATTGAGACTCTTCTTTCCCCTCTGTCTCTTTCTCTCCCCAATTCCTGGAGGAGACAGGAATAAAAGTATTAAGGCGTCCACTATAAATAAGGGAGGGGACAATTTCGGCCCGTGCGTGCAGATTCCTTCCTTCTTTCATCCTCCTCAAATTTTTCATTCACCACTTTTTTCTATTTTTCCCTCTTTTTCTCCTATTCTGGCGCTGCCCCATTCCCGAGCCCGGCTTTTCTCTTGTACTTGGAGCTGAGTTATGAGTTCTGGAGGAGATTTAATGCGCGGGCGTGGATCGCATCGGGCGGGCGGCGCCGGAGGTGGATGGCTGAAAGCCAGGCCCGCTTCGTTCCAGAAGAGCGTGTCGCTCTGTCGCGGTGCAGTTTGGCAAAGTGCACTACACAAATGGCGCCTGCTCGTGTGCCCAACGTTTCTTCCTACTCTTCGGTTTTGTGCATGGTATTGCCTAATTCCCATAGCTCGCAGCTACCCTCATACAGTTTAGGTAATTTCCCATAATGCCCATATGTGCCGCTGCTCTTGTGCATTCTTTTTTGTTTTCTTTTTGCTCGCTTGCCTTTTTCTTTCGATGAAGTGCTGTTTTGGTGTTTAAAGATTCTGTATCTGTGCATTTAATTTTGCACACTGCATGTAACCTTAGATCGGGCTGTCGTAGGGAAGGGACAGAAATGTTACAAAAACATTAGTCACAATGAGCAGCACCTAAAAATGTATCTTGAAAGCACGAAGAAAAACACAGGAAAAACGCAAGAGTTAATTTAGGCAGCATCTAAACATTGCCGCCTTGCTTGCGGCAATTCAAACCGAAATTTAACGAGAGATGCAGGCGCTGCAAACGGCAAACGTGTGGTCCTCATGGAGCGTTTTTTTCGGGCGGCTCGTCGGCGCCGGTTGCACCGCGACGCATTTTTGTTGCCGGAGTGCTTGTTTCAGTCGAAAATGTTCTATGCGTGAAACAGGAAGGCAGTCCGCTCCGCCACTCTGTCGCTCACCAGCTCTGCCGCTCCGCCTTCGGAAGCGGATGAGCGGAGCGAGCCAATGAAATGCGGACAGTGTGCACCTCGATCAACTTCCTGTTTCGTGCACTCCAAAGCTACAGAGTGCAGCGAAGCTCAGTGGCAGCCCTACTGACAGTAGTAATGTATTCATTGAAGAACAGCCCAATCCTCGGAGGTATGAAGCGCTAGTAGGCGCATCACGTTAATCACTCGGTAAAGCTGTTGGCACCGTACAGCTGAAAGGGAAGTACTGCGCAACGGAGATGTCGCGTCCCCGACAGACAGGAACTCAAGACGATCTAAGCAAGTGGCAAATATGATTGGGGGGGGAATGTTGACTGCAGCACAGAACAATCATTTAATGGCCGATGAGGGCGATACACGTTTCGCAGGTGAGAATAAATCTCCTTCGGTGTCTGTGGCCTCCGGATCGTGCGTAGTCGGGCGCATCGGGACGGAGAGAACTTGCTCGGCTGGATGGGCTGTTACCGCTGCCAAGGGAACTCCGTGGGGAGGCGCATGCTCTGTGCCGCTGGAGACGGCTCCGAAGAACGCAGTCAGCTTGCAAGCTTAGCTGTTGTGGACGGTGTTGCGCCGCTCATGGAGGCGCTTAAACACCTTACGGAGCACACTTACTGTTTGCGAACGACACCCGAGTGAACAACAGAGCGCGTACGACTGCGTCGAAAACGAAGTCGATAGAAGAACGAAGGCAGGCATTCGACAAACGCGTAGCGATTAACTATCAGCGCGCCTGCAGTGAGGTCAGTGTCCGCAATGCACGACGCCAGAGCCACCTCCAATTAAAAGAAAGATACTAATTCTAAAAACAAAATGTATCGCTGTTTCATTCACTTCGGTCAAGCGAACCTCATTAAGCTATTTTAACTGCGATTTTAAGAGCACGAGGCCGAGTATCCTGCCCCACACCAACACTGGCGGCGTCGTTGGCGATCCGAGGCAGGATGGAATTACACGAATTGGACGCTGGTGTTGGACGCGCGGCTCGTTTTCGCGTGCAAAAATAGTTCGATGGGGGCCACGCTTCACGCTTGTACAGTAACACGGCCTATTATCACCGCCTTCTTCATCGCATCTGAGAGAAGGAAGGCTACCTAACACATTTGTTCTCCAGTGTCAACGTCAGCCCCGGTCGCATCGTAGGAAGCGGCCTATCCCCGGTTTCCACGAACGACTACCGGTCGGTTTCGAACCTCTCCCCCTGGTCTGAATCGTGCTCGTTGCCTTCTCCAAATGCTGCGCTTGCTCTACACCCACTGATATGCTTGGGTATCGGGACCGAGGTCTTCACCGCATGACGATGATCTCTGCAGACGACGGAGGGGGGGGGGGGGGTTCAGGAGGGTTGGTAAACTTGAAGGTTTATTTACATATTTACAAGAGAAGCAGGGAGACCAAAAGTCAGAGATGAAGTGCTACATATTTACAACAGAAGCAGGGAGACCCAAAAGTCAGAGATGAAGTGCTACATATTTACAACAGAACCAGGGAGACCCAAAAGTCAGAGATGGAGTGCTACATATTTACAACAGAACCAGGGAGACCCAAAAGTCAGAGATGGAGTGCTACATATTTAAAACAGAACCAGGGAGACCCAAAAGTCAGAGATGGAGTGCTACATATTTACAACAGAACCAGGGAGACCCAAAAGGCAGAGATGGAGTGCTACATATTTACAACAGAACCAGGGAGACCCAAAAGTCAGAGATGGAGTGCTACATATTTACAACAGAACCAGGGAGACCCAAAAGTCAGAGATGGAGTGCTACATATTTACAACAGAACCAGGGAGACCCAAAAGGCAGAGATGGAGTGCTACATATTTACAACAGAACCGGGGAGACCCAAAAGTCAGAGATGGAGTGCTACATATTTACAACAGAACCGGGGAGACCCAAAAGTCAGAGATGGAGTGCTACATATTTACAACAGAACCAGGGAGACCCAAAAGTCAGAGATGGAGTGCTACATATTTATAACAGAACCAGGGAGACCCAAAAGTCAGAGATGGAGTGCTACATATTTACAACAGAACCAGGGAGACCCAAAAGTCAGAGATGGAGTGCTACATATTTACAACAGAACCAGGGAGACCCAAAAGTCAGAGATGGAGTGCTACATATTTACAACAGAACCAGGGAGACCCAAAAGTCAGAGATGGAGTGCTACATATTTATAACAGAACCAGGGAGACCCAAAAGTCAGAGATGGAGTGCTACATATTTACAACAGAACCGGGGAGACCCAAAAGTCAGAGATGGAGTGCTACATATTTACAACAGAACCAGGGAGACCCAAAAGTCAGAGATGGAGTGCTACATATTTATAACAGAACCAGGGAGACCCAAAAGTCAGAGATGGAGTGCTACATATTTACAACAGAACCAGGGAGACCCAAAACTCAGAGATGGAGTGCTACATATTTACAACAGAACCAGGGAGACCCAAAAGTCAGAGATGGAGTGCTACATATTTACAACAGAACCAGGGAGACCCAAAAGTCAGAGATGGAGTGCTACATATTTACAACAGAACCAGGGAGACCCAAAAGTCAGAGATGGAGTGCTACATATTTACAACAGAACCAGGGAGACCCAAAAGTCAAAGATGGAGTGCTACATATTTACAACAGAACCAGGGAGACCCAAAAGTCAGAGATGAAGTGCTACATATTTACAACAGAACCAGGGAGACCCAACAGTCAGAGATGGAGTGCTACATATTTACAACAGAACCAGGGAGACCCAAAAGTCAGAGATGAAGTGCTACATATTTACAACAGAACCAGGGAGACCCAAAAGTCAGAGATGGAGTGCTACATATTTACAACAGAACCAGGGAGACCCAAAAGTCAGAGATGAAGTGCTACATATTTACAACAGAACCAGGGAGACCCAAAAGTCAGAGATGGAGTGCTACATATTTACAACAGAACCAGGGAGACCCAAAAGTCAGAGATGGAGTGCTACATATTTACAACAGAACCAGGGAGACCCAAAAGTCAGAGATGGAGTGCTACATATTTACAACAGAAGCAGGGAGACCCAAAAGTCAGAGATGGAGTGCTACATATTTACAACAGAACCAGGGAGACCCAAAAGTCAGACATGGAGTGCTACATATTTACAACAGAACCAGGGAGACCCAAAAGTCAGAAATGGAGTGCTACATATTTACAACAGAACCAGGGAGACCCAAAAGTCAGAGATGGAGTGCTATATATTTACAACAGAACCAGGGAGACCCAAAAGTCAGAGATGGAGTGCTACATATTTACAACAGAACCAGGGAGACCCAAAAGTCAGAGATGGAGTGCTACATATTTAGAACAGAACCAGGGAGACCCAAAAGTCAGAAATGGAGTGCTACATATTTACAACAGAACCAGGGAAACCCAAAAGTCAGAGATGGATAGCTACATATTTACAACAGAACCAGGGAGACCCAAAACTCAGAAATGGAGTGCTACATATTTACAACAGAACCAGGGAGACCCAAAAGTCAGAGATGGAGTGCTACATATTTACAACAGAACCAGGGAGACCCAAAAGTCAGAGATGGAGTGCTACATATTTACAACAGAACCAGGGAGACCCAAAAGTCAGAGATGGAGTGCTACATATTTACAACAGAACCAGGGAGACCCAAAAGTCAGAGATGGAGTGCCGTGAAACCAGCCAAATCGCGGCTTAAATACCGTGGATATTCCCTAGGCACCTAGCTAGGGAAACCGGTGGCTGATCAAGCGTCCAATGGGCAGACACTCTCTTCATAGTCTCATCCCTAACCCCGTGACCGCTCCGCCCCCACAAACACGTGCACAGGCGATAAGGAATCCTGGCGCTTTGAGGTCCTGGAATCCTGTTTCCGACTGGTTGAGCAGGTGCATAAGGTCGTTGGCTTTGTAGGCGGTGATCCTCTCCGTGTAAAGATGCGTCCTGACGCCCCCGGGCATTCCCGAGGGTAAGATGAATCAGCCGTGTCCGCCCCCGCTTTGTCTGGCCGCACGTGCAAGCTAGCGAGGCGGGTTCGGCGCCTTTGTTCGCGTCTTTCTGCCGGTCCACGGGAGGGCGCAGTTCGGGAGCAATGCCGCATTCCATACTCCGGACGAAGGGATGAGAGGCCTTTCGTCACAGGTCACCGTCGCCAGGAGCCGTTCCTAATCCTCTTCTCAGGACGACAGCACCTTTGGGTCAAGCATAGTTCGATGGCGCCTGCCGGGCTCGTCTGTCCCGCTATCGAGGCCTCCGATCACAGCAATCCGTCCGCCGCCAAGAAGACGCCACGAAGTGGTTGCAGCTGGTCGGTGCACCACGAATGGGCGTCAGAGTCTCAGTCGGCCTCGTAGTAGTCAGTCCACTTGACCTGCACAGCTTGCAAGGGTCCTCAACGGAGCATTAGCGATCCGATCTGAGCTCAGCCCCTACCTCCGGCTAGGCAGCACGCGGCCAGCCTCAGAACATTGCCAGGTCTTTAATACAGAGCCATATGGCTGCAAATTTTGGATGACTTAACCCTCGCCAACAGCTCACGTCCGGAAGTCTGCTGAACCAAAACTAGTTCCTCTTTGTTTTTCCTTTTTGCGCAAAAGACATGCGTCTGAAATTTGGTAAGAAACTTTTTTTTTTCGGCAATGAGGTAGGTACGGAGAAGCAAGGAAAAAAAACAAAACAAAACCCAAAAATGATAGACGGTAGCTTTTCTCGAGCATTAGGGCATTTTACGCCAGATTATGCAGGAAAGCTACGACTGAGACCGTCGGCATTCCCGTTTTCCCGCCCTTTTCGGTAGCGGTAGCCCGACTGGGTCACTGGAAGAGGACCGACTACGTCCCCCACCAAACGACGGAAGGGTTCGCTAATCACGGGCACTAGCTTCATCGGAGCCTTCCTTAAATCCCCTGGCTTTCCGACACGCTGACAGGTGTCGCAGGACTTTACAAACTGCTTGACATCCCTGACGCAGCCAGGCCAATAAAACTCCTGTAGAAGCCTAGCTTTAGTTTTCTTCACTCCAAGGTGGCAAGACCAACCCTCACCATGGCACAATTTAAGGATGCCTGCGCGGTATTTCTGCGGCACCACGAGCCGATCAAACTGGACCCCCTTTGAGTCCTTGTACTCGGCATTGCATCTGTTCCTGCCGCGAGCCTCCCCGCTCGTCTCAGAAGCATCGCCTCCTGGGTTTGCCCCTGCCTGACCCGTCGTGGGAGAGCCTTCGTTCTTCCTACGATTTACTTCAGCTGCAATCTCGCTAGTCTTCGCACGAGTGAGCGCCTGTACGGTTCGATCGCCGAAACTACGACCCTCTTCCTGGAGTATCTGCTCCGACCGATTTGAAAAGAGGTACGGAAATTTTTCCGGAAGATTCGGTGATACCGCTGCCTCCGTTTCCAGAGCGCCAAACGGGCCCTCTATTCTAACTCGTGCGATCGGCAAGCACGCGCTATTCTCTTCGGCCACCTGCCTAATCCCTGCACATTCCCCAGTAAAATCAGCTGCGTTCACGTAGGTGGAGTGGATTACGTCCATGGTGGCCGCGGAGTCCCTCAGAACCCGGCACGGTTTTCCATTAACCTGCATGTCTTTCAGGTAAGGCTCTAGCAGGCGCATGTTCTCATCGCCCGCCTCCACCAAGGAGAGAACGATTTCCTGCTTCCTGCAAGCGTGGGCGAAGTGACCGGGCTCGAGACAATGGAACCACACTGGTTTCTTTCTGGCTTCAAAAGCCTTATCCCTCTCTTTTTCGGTCGCCCCCTTTGTGGGGTTACTTGATTCTGCTTTGTGGCCCTCGTTCCGCTCCCAGTTGCGGCTTGCTGCCCCTCCTGTCTGGATCCGTGGATATTTTTTTTTCTACTTTGGGGCTTACGGGGCACGCGCACCCTCTGCTACGCGCTTGGCATGGAACTCTTCGGCCAGCTCTGCTGCACTTTCTAGGGTTTTATTTCCCGGCCTGTCCTGCACCCACACGCGCATTTCTTCCCTCAAAGAGCCAAAAAACTGCTCCAGGCAGATCACCTCTATTACTTTATCGTGAGTTCCGTAAGCCTGTTCTCCCTTTAGCCATTCCTTCAGGTCTGCCTTAAGGTTATACGCAAAATCCGGAAATGACTGATTAGGCTGTTTTCTGGCTTCCCTGAAGCGGCGCCGAAAGGCCTCTGCGGACAGGCGATACTTTTTTAGGAGTGCTGCCTTTACTTTAGTATAGTCTGCCGCCTCTTCTTTTGCCAGACGAGCGAGTACTTGGGCCGCCTCACATGGAAGAATGGTCAGATGTTTCTGCGGCCAAGACTCGGTCGGGGACTCGCAACTTTCACATGCCCGCTCAATGTTCACGAGAAAGAGCCCTATGTCCTCTCCAAGTTTGTACGGTTGCATGCGGTCCTTTATTTTTTTTTTTGATGCTGCCTGGCTTGCCGCTGTGTTCGGCACCTCTAGCCTAGTGCGTTCTGCCTGTGCAGCCTGAGCTATCTGTAGATCGAGCCGTTTTTTCTCGATCTCTCTTTCATGCTCTCTTTCCTGCTCTTCGCGCTTCCTTTCGTGCTCCCCTTCATGCTCTTCGCGCTTTCTTTCGTGCTCTTCGCGCTTCCTTTTTTCATCCTCTCGCTTCTTTTGTTCATCCTCTCGCTTCCTTTTTTCCTTTTCCTTCTCCAACTCCTCCTTAATTAGCTCCCAACATTCTACTATCTCCTCCTCGTCCGCACCGAAATCCTCAATTGCCCTAATCAATTCAGGTTTTCTACGGATCGACCCACAATCAATTCCCAATTCCCCGCATACGAGAACTAGGTCTGGTTTGCGCAGCTTCATCCAGTCCATGACTATTTAAGCAACGGCAAGTCTCTACTCACGTGGTCAGAGGAGCCCCGGCTGCCTTTTATACCAACCTTCGATTACCTAGGCTAACAAATTTCCAAAGTTGTAAAACCTGGCAATGCTCCAAGAGAAAGACCGCGCACTTACCATACCAGAGTCAGGACCAGGCGCAGACCATCCCACCGCTGCCAACCAGTTGATATGCTTGGGTATCGGGACCGAGGTCTTCACCGCATGACGATGAACTCTGCAGACGACGGAGGGGGTGGGGGGGCCTTCAGGAGGGTTGGTAAACTTGAAGGCTTATTTACATATTTACAAGAGAAGCAGGGAGACCAAAAGTCAGAGATGAAGTGCTACATATTTACAACAGAAGCAGGGAGACCCAAAAGTCAGAGATAAAGTGCTACATATTTACAACAGAAGCAGGGAGACCCAAAAGTCAGATATAAAGTGCTACATATTTACAACAGAACCAGGGAGACCCAAAAGTCAGAGATGGAGTGCTACATATTTACAACAGAACCAGGGAGACCCAAAAGTCAGAGATGGAGTGCTACATATTTACAACAGAACCAGGGAGACCCAAAAGTCAGAGATGGAGTGCTACATATTTACAACAGAACCAGGGAGACCCAAAAGTCAGAAATGGAGTGCTACATATTTACAACAGAACCAGGGAGACCCAAAAGTCAGAGATGGAGTGCTACATATTTACAACAGAACCAGGGAGACCCAAAAGTCAGAGATGGAGTGCTACATATTTACAACAGAACCAGGGAGACCCAAAAGTCAGAGATGGAGTGCTACATATTTACAACAGAAGCAGGGAGACCCAAAAGTCAGAGATGGAGTGCTACATATTTACAACAGAACCAGGGAGACCCAAAAGTCAGACATGGAGTGCTACATATTTACAACAGAACCAGGGAGACCCAAAAGTCAGAAATGGAGTGCTACATATTTACAACAGAACCAGGGAGACCCAAAAGTCAGAGATGGAGTGCTATATATTTACAACAGAACCAGGGAGACCCAAAAGTCAGAGATGGAGTGCTACATATTTACAACAGAACCAGGGAGACCCAAAAGTCAGAGATGGAGTGCTACATATTTAGAATAGAACCAGGGAGACCCAAAAGTCAGAAATGGAGTGCTACATATTTACAACAGAACCAGGGAAACCCAAAAGTCAGAGATGGATAGCTACATATTTACAACAGAACCAGGGAGACCCAAAACTCAGAAATGGAGTGCTACATATTTACAACAGAACCAGGGAGACCCAAAAGTCAGAGATGGAGTGCTACATATTTACAACAGAACCAGGGAGACCCAAAAGTCAGAGATGGAGTGCTACATATTTACAACAGAACCAGGGAGACCCAAAAGTCAGAGATGGAGTGCTACATATTTACAACAGAACCAGGGAGACCCACAAATCAGAGATAGAGTGCTACATATTTACAACAGAACCAGGGAGACCCAAAAGTCAGAGATGGAGTGCTACATATTTACAACAGAACCAGGGAGACCCAAAAGTCAGAGATGGAGTGCTACATATTTACAACAGAACCAGGGAGACCCAAAAGTCAGAGATGGAGTGCTACATATTTACAACAGAACCAGGGAGACCCAAAAGTCAGAGATGGAGTGCTACATATTTACAACAGAACCAGGGAGACCCAAAACTCAGAAATGGAGTGCTACATATTTACAACAGAACCAGGGAGACCCAAAAGTCAGAGATGGAGTGCTACATATTTACAACAGAACCAGGGAGACCCAAAAGTCAGAGATGGAGTGCTACATATTTACAACAGAACCAGGGAGACCCAAAACTCAGAAATGGAGTGCTACATATTTACAACAGAACCAGGGAGACCCAAAAGTCTGAGATGGAGTGCTACATATTTACAACAGAACCAGGGAGACCCAAAAGTCAGAAATGGAGTGCTACATATTTACAACAGAACCAGGGAGACCCAAAAGTCAGAGATGGAGTGCTACATATTTACGACAGAACCAAGGAGACCCAAAAGTCAGAGATGGAGTGCTACATAGTTACAACAGAACCAAGGAGACCCAAAAGTCAGAGATGGAGTGCTACATATTTACAACAGAACCAGGGAGACCCAAAAGTCAGAAATGGAGTGCCGTGAAACCAGCCAAATCGCGGCTTAAATACCGTGGATATTCCCTAGGCACCTAGCTAGGGAAACCGGTGGCTGATCAAGCGTCCAATGGGCAGACACTCTCTTCATAGTCTCTTCCCTAACCCTGTGACCACTCCGCCCCCACAAACACGTGCACAGGTGATAAGGAATCCTGGCGCCTTGTGGTCCTGGAATCCTGTTTCCGACCGGTTGAGCAGGTGCATAAGGTGGTTGGCTTTGTAGGCGGTGATCCTCTCCGTGTAAAGATGCGTCCTGACGCCCCCGGGCATTCCCGAGGGTAAGATGAATCAGCCGTGTCCGCCCCCGCTTTGTCTGGCCGCACGTGCAAGCTAGCGAGGCGGGTTCTGCGCTTTTGTTCGCGTCTTTCTGCCGGTCCACGGGAGGGCGCAGTTCGGGAGCAATGCCGCATTCCATACTCCGGACGACGGGATGAGAGGCCTTTCGTCACAGCTCACCGTCGCCAGGAGCCGTTCCTAATCCTCTTCTCAGGACGACAGCACCTTTGGGTCAAGCATAGTTTGATGGCGCCTGCCGGGCTCGTCTGTTCCCGCTATCGGGGCCTCCGATCACAACACCACTAAGAGATAAGGGCCCGAACACGGCCTCTCGTCTTCCCCCAAGCACCTACGTCACTTCTGCGAAATGGTGGGCATGGTAACTGGTGGTCATGCGCGCGCTTTCGCTGGCTGGTTCGCGTAGTGGTGATATCGCCGCGACCGATATCTTCCGGTTTATGCCACTAATATATGTCGCTGTAAAGTTTTTTTAAAAGAAGCACGAGTAGCGCCAGAAAGGAAATTTCAGATTTCTATATATGCAGAAAAAAAATAATAAACGGGGTTTAAGTCTCTCTCGGTCGGATCATTTATGGACGAACTGCGACAGTTTTCTGCTTCCTGCTTTCCTGGAGTTCTTCTTCACTGCTTCCTGTATTAGTTATAAATGCTGCTACTTTGTTATTGAGTGTATGTGACAAAGGGCGGATATCGCTTGGAATAGATAAGACGCACGCTTTTCACGACACTATAGACGGCGCTCCGGCTGAGTGATCGCCAGCTGCTCTGCAAGTTCTAACATTGCATTTTGCAAATATACTTTACTTCTACTAGTTGCGTGTGGGATCTCCCATTTCTTCTGTGTTAGTTGCTGTTACATGAGGATCTGGCTAAACGAAAGCTCGCACCTGTACTTTGCGGATGAAACTCTGGCGGGGAGGCTTATTCTGCACGTGTTTGTTTGTTTTAATCTGAACAGCGGGATAAATAGAAGCTTCTAGCAATGCCGACTTTTTATGGTAGCTTATATACCTTAGTTGACTAGGTACGCGGTAAAATGTACCTATTCGTCCGAAATGTGACATTATAAATTAGAAAAGTCTTAGGCGCGCCAGTTGGATGAAAGTTGCAGTCGCTAGTCATAATTTTGCATGGCTGTTCCTGGTCTCCTGAAGGAGACTATTGCTTTTGAAAAACTGTAGTGGTTACGACTGCATACTAAATAAAAAAAAAAGTTTACACGTGGAGCACTACACTGCATTAAATTTTCGCTATGCTTGCTCGACGGCTAAGTGCTTCCTTTTGTGAAGGTTATGGTTATTCTGCTCGGTTGAGTTGAAATACGTTTCAACGTCTTACGAAATTCGCGCATCGCGTGCGTTCCGAAAATTCTTGTTGGAAAGCCGCACCCGCTCACGTCCGGGGCAGCTGGTTTCCCGTAGCTGCCGAGCTCTCCTGCCGGCGAGTCCAATTAATGCAGCCCCGTACGCTCGACGATAAACTGATTTAGGCGCCCGGGGAGCATAACTGCCGATAACGTGCGGTTAGAGGCGCCACAAGACCAGCAGTTCTAGAAAGGGAAGAACCCCCCCTTTGTGGCGCAGTGGTCGCTTCGCACGTGCGCGTCCACAAATGCTGGGCGTGGCTGCCGGTGCACAGCGGCCGCAATGCTGCGCACGTCCCGGAGCCAGCCTCCGAATGGCTGATTATGCCGCGCTTCTTGGCCTTCTCTGAGGCGCACGGAAAAAGACAGAGAAATGTGGTTTACGAACGGGCGTTTCCTTTTCTCACCGCACGCTCTGCCCCCCCCCCCCCCCCATATATATATATATATATATATATATATATATATATATATATATATATATATATATATATATATATATATATATATATATATATATATATATATATACACACTTGGTGCCGCGCGTTGTTTCCCTGCTCCCCGAGTTTAACTGGCGCTACAGCAACAACCCGCGTGCAAAGATAGCATTAAAAAAAAGAAGCAGTCAAGGATTTCTTTCCAAGAATGGTGGCAAACTAAGGAAAAGGAGAGTGCAATCCCGTTGTGGACAATGTCCAGGCGCCGTTATTTTGTGGCGGCACTTCGTCCGATTCAACCACTTTCCCCTTTCCCACGGATCGCTTATCCTCAGGAATCATGGCGCGCTATTGAGGTATTGCTTGCTAGCTGCCCACTCTGACGTCACGGACAGTAGCGACCAATGGAGGAATAATAGCAGAGGAATGCGCCTGAAGAGAAATTTGCTGATGGCCTAGCTCTGTTAGGCCAGGATATACGTAGCGAAAACGCGGCGACTTCTGGATCGGAAGAGTGCATTCACCAGATGCACCTTTATCCATGATTAAACCTTGAGACATCGTGGCGGAGTGGTAGCGTATCCGCCTCAAACCCCAAATGCCCTGGCTCGATTGCCAGCTTCAGCAGAGCTTTCTTCCCTATTCAGTGAGTGTGCGGGGGCTTCGTGGCTCCCATAGATGCCGCCACCGAATACGTTGAAGGGTAAAAAGGGCGGCTCCGCGGCGAGGCGCGGTGTGTGTTGTCATGCCAGATGGCGCGGCGAGCGCGCGGCGTCCGCCCAGCTGCGGCGGTTGCTAGGCAACGGCTCGAGGTCTGTCTCTGTGCCTCCTCGGAGCACCGCCACAGAGAAATGGCAAGTTTGTGGCCAGTGTAGCTTTCGCTTTAAAAATTGAAAGAATACTAGGTTAAAATGCAAGCGTAAACATGCGTTTAAGCTTCGCTTGAACAAGAAAAAAAAACGGCAGTGAGACAAGACACGATTAACTCTGGATGCAACTGCTGATTGGATGCATTCTAATTGACTCCCAGTAAAATTCAGAACTTGACCCTCATTTTGGTTAGAATCGGGTACGAACCGGATTTTGCTTGAAATAGGTGCATAAGCCCGTTTTTTTTTCGTGCTGTTTTTCTCACCGCATACTTAAAATGTAGTATTTTTGTTGATATTTTAGATTACAACCTATTATATATAGGATTACGGTAGTAAAGTGTTTATAGTAAACCCGACTTTGTTTTCCTGATGAATTACAGCAACAGCAATGTTTTCGTTGCGTATAATGCCATCGCCAAGCGTATTCTTTGCAGCATCTCTGGTATGGAATTTCTCGTCGTTGCGTCGGCATTGCGAAAACTTTCTGCACAACGGACATTGAAACACGGATTTATTTATTTATTTATTCTGTAAGACTTCGCAGGCTCATACAGGAGTGGGTACAATATCACAAATTTACAGGCAATTTACAATACATCCTAGAGAAAACAAAAACAGAATAACAAGTAACTTACAATATTATACAGCTATTTCCGAAAACATCTCTTGTACGTGCACATGAAACACACTGCGTTTAGCAGGGATAGTGCCAGATAAGCCAATGTCAATAAGCTTCATGGTGTTCAGGCCGCTGTCATGTGATATGGGCTTATTGAAATTACCTCGAGATGCGGCTGCGTGAGTTGTGGATAGCTGGCTTTTAAAGAAGTTTGATGCTTTTGGAAATTGTAAACTGCAATATACAAATGCGCTTAGTCATTGTCAAACCCAACCGAGTCATACATCGTCCGCAGAATGGAAGCAAGAACTCAATTACACGTACAGTAAACTGGGACCACCGCACTAGAGCGGGTTCAAGGCATATTAGCCTTGTACGCTTTTCGCACTGGCCAACTGCACTTTCTGGTTGGTGTCTTTTCGGGCAAGATTCGTGATTAGTCCCATATTTATGAATTCCGTTCGGGAAGCAAGAATGGGGCAAACCCCGAAAACGAAGGGCGCCATATGTACGCCGTATAAGTGATCATGACCACAGTGTGCGCCTTCAAAGACACGGGTGGTCTTTATTGGAGGCAGGTGAGCGTGGACCTGAATTGTGCATCTGGTCAGCTCTACAGTGGACACAGGGAACTGTAACGTGCAGTAGGGAGCGACATTCATTTAGCTGGGTGTACGTAGGCTGGGCGTTACCAGCTGCACATTTCTGTCACAGCCACTATAAACACGAATACGCCTGTATGAGAGTAAAAATGAAATAAGCTTACCTCTAGTGCACTCCCTATCATGCGCTAGAGGACAGCTTACTCTCTTTTTACTCCTTTTGTGTTTAGAGTGTGCAGTATTTGTGTTTTCCTCATCCTTCGGCATGCATGGGGAGCTACTCTAAGTAACATTTTTCCGCAAGAGCGCGTGCTGTCTGTAATTTCATGGCTCATCACATGCAAGGCCCTTGCAAGAGCATAAGTCTAATGTTCGGCTCCCCTGTGGTCAAGCCTTATTTGGTGTTCTACCCAGCTTCATTAGCTGACGAGCGGCGGCGGATCGCCTTTCTAAGTGTGACGCTGATTGAGAGCGGTGCAGTTCACTACTGTTCCAAAGCTGAAAAACGGCGCTTACGACGCGAGTATGCGGAAGAGCTTCCAGGTGAACGGAAACAACGGGACGCAAAGAACGACTGCGAACGATGGATGACTGCTGTCGAGGCTGCTGCTTGATTCACTTCTCTCTCGTTCTTGGGCACTTCTCGCCGTTTCATCCCTTTCTGGTTTCTTTTTTCCTTCTGCGCCTGTGCCCTTCAATGCGAGTGCGGGGTCCGCTCGCAGCGTCTCCATTCATTGGAGTGTCCGGGCGCCTTTACTACGGAGACACCCAGGAATTCCGAGCTCGCTGGCTCGTCCGCCGAGCGCTCTCTCTCTCAGCCGCCGCTGTCAGCGGCTCCAATTGGTCCCTGCCGTATAAAGTGGAACGCGACGCATTCACCCACCCGGCAGAGTTTAATGCTGCCGCCGAAAGAGAAGGGAAGAGGAGGGTTTCCCCACTGCTCTTCCTCGAAATGAACCCGGCCGTGCGAAATCGCCGGACAGAGGTGGCTCCAGCGAGACAGGCCGCGTGGCGTGGCCGTTCCTTAATTGGATGCCGCATTACGGCGCGATGCGAGGTGAACTTCGGAGTTAGGTGTGCCGAGGTTTTCACTGTGCCTCGCTCCTTCTCTTTTTCTTTTTGTCAGCAGTGCACGAGCGGGAGGGCTCCTGAGCGGAGAAAAAAAAAAAGAAAAGAAGGCGTGTAGCTGCATAAACCTGACCGCGCCGACGGCCCTACTAATGACGAGAGCGGATACCCGCTTAAAATGCGCAGTTATAATGCCTTATGTGGATATTTCTGTTTGCTTCCTACAGTTCGCAAACTAGTGCTGAAATCATCGAACCTTTCTTCCTAAAGGTTATAAACCTGCTCTCAAGGCAGCTTACCTTGACGTGCGCTAAGGCCGAAAGTAAACGCGAACCGCATATGCCGTACTTTTCCACTCTGCAGCATATCTTTATCCGAGAAACGTGAATCAGAGTTAGCCTAGCTGCATAGCGCAGCTCAAAGTGCGCAGGAAAAATATTTGTTTTCTTGACAGGCTGTGTTCGTGTTCCATTCCGGCTTACTGTACATGTTTACCTTTCACTTGATATTCTTTAAATCGGCTGTTCAAATAGAAATGAAGGAACAAAAGTATCCTGCAAGATTCGTTGACTCTGATCCGGTTGGTACATGGCTAGCGGATGCCAAACAAAACTGTCCTCGCACAGAGATGTCGCAATTTGCATTCGTCATATGAACGCCAACTTGCAGCTCTTATTTTTGAAGCACCAGGCTGGAAGGAGGCAACACCGAGTCAGCCCAGCGACATAGGGAACCGAAACAAAGCACGGACGCGCGGTGCTCAAGGATCCTCCAGGCCCGGGGTCCGCGCGGGAGCACGCCGAGCACCCGTCGAGAATGCGCGGAATCTCTCCCTGCTCGCCGGTCGGGAACGGAGACGGCCTAAGCCCGCGATTTGGCAGCCGTAGATTTGGCCCCCGGGAAGCCTAGTCGAAGAAGCCACTCGGCCCATCGCCGCCAACAACCTGTTTCGAAGAAGAGAGCATTTCCTTTTCCTCTTTTCAAGTGTATATGCGGCTGCCGCCCGCGCTTCTTTTCTCTCTCTTTCCTCCCTCCTTCTAACCCTCCAGAATTCTCGCTTTTCTCCCAGTTTTCTTTTTTTACGTTGTGTTTCCCTCGCGCGAAGCTGCGTCTTAACTTTCGCGCTTCTTATTTCGCTTTCCTCGCTTCGTTGGCCCCCACTTGTTCCCAGGAATGTTCCGGCAAATTTATGCGCCCGGATGAACGTCACGCCACCGCCATCTTTACGTTCCTCTTCGTCTGCTCGGCGCGAAGCAGACGCCGCCACTCGGCCATATTGCAGCCGACGCTGCGGCTTCTTGCATTCAACGCCTCGGTCGTCGCCGTTCCTTTTCTTTCTCTCTCTCTCTTTTTCTCGTTGCGCGAGAGATTTCTGGAACGAAGCCTTCGCCGTCTTCAAGCGTCGGTAAACGCCGGCGATAGCGTACGAAAGGGAAGTGGAAACCGCGCGAGTATGCACGTACGAACGGCGGCGCGAATTTATGCCCCTTTTGTTTTCTTGCGCCGCTCGTTTACCGTCCGGCGCCACCTTTGCTTCTCCCCGTTTCGCTGGCTTTTTTTTTTTTTTTGCACCTCGTATATACACTCGAACGCGTCCTCCTATTATATACGCGCCTTCTACTGTTCCGCCGCCGCACAAAAGCCCAGAATAGCGGTTCGTTTGTTTTCTGCTTCCTTCTTTCTTTCGCCTTGTCTCTCTCTCTCTCTCTCGATCCGCGTAAGCGTTTCCCGGCGACTGTATATTGCGCTCAAGTTTTCCTGTCGAGACAGCGTCTGGCCCTGTCGTCTTTCATTCCTTTTTGTTTCTTTCTTTTTCCTTCGCTCTTCTTCCCCACCCTCCTCTGTTGACGGGATCGCGTCTGGTTCCCCATAAAGGCCCGAAGAAAGGAGCTACCGTCTCTTCCTCTTCTTTTTTCGAGAAGAAGAGACTTTGAAATTCATTAGCCCGAGCGCGCGCGGCGTTTTTCTTTTCTCGTCGCCGGCGTGGGCAATTGTTACGCCCGAGCTGGGGTGAAATTTATGCGGGTCCAGGGGTTTAGCGGGCACCGTGTTTAGTCGCGCCGTCCTTCCTCGGGGACGCCCCGAAAGAAAGCGAGACAACTCGTTGGTGGTTTAAGCGCTGGCGCGAACGGCGGCGGCAAGGGTTAAAAGGCGGTTCTGAGGTCGTCACGGGAGAGCTTGAAAGGAAGCAGAAATTGGAAAACCGCGCCACTTTCAAGCGCGCTTAATGTGTTTGCTTTGTGACTGCGTGTAGCAACTGTGCTCGGCAGTTTCTTTTTTCTAACCTAGCAGTGCTTATCTAAGAGGGAAATAAGGAAGAGGTACTGCACAGACGTCAGGATTAAAATCAAAGGAGAGAAAAAGAAAAAAAAATTGTATTCATTCTCTCATACTTTCATTTCGCTTCTCCGCGTCTCAATTTTGCGCCTCTCGTCATCCTTGCCTTTCACCTGACGCTTATTCCTCGTTTTTCTTTTGTGTATTCCGTACTTTGTGAGTTGTTTGGGTCATTTTCACTTTGTTTTCTCTGTGTTGTGGAACACGGCGTCGTTGGCAGTTTGTTAATTGTTCCTTCCCTTTCGGGTGGCTGAAAGGTTTCAGGAGGCAGTCGTAGAAGACCGTTAGAGCCGGGTAAAGGTGAAGCGAAGCCGAACGTCTCCAGAAAGAGGAGGGAAAAGGGGTCGCAGGAAGGTGGAGAAAATTGCGCTCCGGCCACTGAGCGAGCCCGAAGGGAGAAGAAGCGGGGTGGGGGGGGGGGGGGGGGGGTCTGTGTGCCCATTTCACCAAAGCAACGGAAGAGGAAGGGGGAGAGGTTCGGGTGGAAAAAGCGGGAGTCCTAATTTCACTACCCCGGTGGCTGAGCACGTGGCACGGCTGCGTTTGTGCGTGCGTGCATGTGGGCGGCGTTTTATTACGCGTTGGTTGTTGTCTGTACCTTCTAGTGAGTTCCTCCTCCACTTACGCTTAGTTCCGCCTCCACTTCCGCCTTTCTCGTCTTGTTCTTGCGGCCGCGGTTCGCGAGCGATGCCAGGAGGAGACGAAGCGCGCGCCTTTGAGCGCATCTTCTTTTATTTATTTTTTCTTCAGGTCGCCGAATTTAGGTCCTCCTGTTTCCTTTTTTTCCCGCTGGCGCGCTTGAAGAAAGAAGAAAGGCTCATTACCCTGCGTTCATCACGTCTCGTTAAACTCGCCTCCACGTTCTGCCTCGCGCTCCTCTCCGTCTCTCCGGAAGCAGCTCTGAAGAGTCGACCGGCGCGGCGTCAAAACAAAAGACCGCCGGAGGGACGCAGACAGAAACGGGGGAGTGAATGAAGGAAGAAAATTGGTGCTGCCCCCCCGCCCTCCTTCATTCCTCGCGTTTCGAACGTTTTCTTTTCCTTTTTATTCCTCTCCGCTTCATTGACAAAGCCCGGTTGCTGGTAACAGATAAAGCAAGTAGAGCTCTAAGCGGCGGCTTTGTTGTCCGCCCTTCGGTAGGCGGTGTCGGTGGAACGAGGAAAAACAACTCGAGGCGCCGCGGGAGTTGACGAAATACCGCCGCCGCCAACAACAGCGTCAGCCGCGGCTTGATTATTCGCTCACAACCCGCCACCGCTTTTCGCCGAATCTCCAGTTTCTGGCCGGGGGAGATCCTTGCTAGCGTTTATTTTGTTTTTACTTCCACCGGCCCCTGCAGCCTGGTGTGTAGGTGCGCGTAGAGGAGAGGACGCCTAATTCCTCTCCGTCGGCTTCTTGGGCTGTGCTGTTTCCCCTTCGCCGGCGCGTTGGAGACGCTGCGCTTTGCATGTTTCCTTGTTTCCGCTTCACTTGGCGATGCTATTGTCGTTGTCTGCTCTTCTTTCGCCAGCGCCGTGCGTTGTTCGCGGATGCGGATAATGAGCAAGCGTGCTTGATTACTGGCTCGGCCCGCTTCTCTACAGCACTCGCTCGTTAGGCGCCTTCGCTCCCTTCCCGCGTCCTTCTTTTTTTTTCTTCTTAAAATGACTCGAGCTTCGCGCCGAAATAAAATGAGTGAACGGCGAAGCACGTTCGACGCGGTGTTGGTCCGTAGTGTATGTGTGTGCTTAATCCTCCTTTTTGGCGAGAGCAGTGCAAAGCAGGCACTGAAATGACAGAATGCATATTTCCGCTGTTGTTTTGTGTGTGTTTGAATTGCCCCGCCGCTTCATCACCTGTCTTCTTTCTTCTCAGTGTCCCATTTTGCTTGCTCTTTCTGCACCGTCACATACCTATTCTTGCCTACGTAGATAGCTAGTCCCGCTAGTGTGGATGTTTATTTGTTTTTAAACCTGAGTCAGCCGGGTATATTTTTGCTGTATTGAAACTTCAGTTGTCCCCCTAGTTTCAGCGCTTGTTACTTTAAACGATAAATCACGGCACACAATGGCGCGTGGTGCCGCTACAATTTTTTAACAAGAAACAGTTTTGCGATCTGAAGTCGCGCTGACCTTATTTAAAGGTAAAATTAGCATTATTTATTTTTGTGTGTAAATCGTTTGCCACTGCAGGCAGAGTCTTGTGTTATCTCAGGCACGTGTACTGCACCAATAGAGAAAGTTCGGCTTGCTGGCCTACGTTCACTGACAAAACCCCGTGGAAAGATGAGGAGAAAAGGACCAAAACAGCGCGCGAGTTTGATATTTTGTTGTCCTTGCTCTGTTGCGTCTAGGAGTGTGTGCACAGTTTAACCGACTCTTCACCAAGTGACAGTGGGCAGAAGACATTGTTGTGGGCAACAATGGCGCGCATTTGAAGTAACCGATTTTGTATTTCTGGATATATATACCGTCACAATGTCCACCAACGCTCTTATTTTTGGACGAAATGCTTAGTGTTCTTTTTTTTCTCTTGTCTTTTGCAGGTGAGAGATGGTGTGATTTCTCTTCGGCTTCGTGCCAAATGCTGGGAGTTCGGGGTGAGCGCTAAAACTTTGCTGGTCACTTTGCACCTCTTATTCAAGTTATATATGCATGCCTGGTTTCTTCGTTATGTTCACGTAAATGGCAACTTGCCCTCTAAATTCTTTCGCCGCGTGTTTCGCTGTGGTGCTTTTTCTCCGCAGTCTGCTGATATGCTTTGCAAGCAGTTCTAAAATAAGATAGGAATAGAAACCGGTGTGCACTGGAGAGCGTAGGTTTGCGCATAGTTTACTAAAGTAATTGCTTAGTTTCTTTTTATTTTCCACTCTGTTTATAGAAAAGTAGCCTTATACGATTGATGCGGGAAGTCCGGACTGACCCTGGCTCTGAATATCGCTTATGTGCTGACGGTCTTGTGCGTTATGAGAGGTCATTTAGTAATTTATTTGGTGTTCATATTTTTGTCTGATGCTCTCTCCACTTCGTGGCTATTTACATGAACACTGAGTACAAATTGAATACACTATATGGATACACTATAGCCTTTTGACGACAGAGACCATTCTCACCGAAAACGGAGCTTCCGTACGCTCGAAAAAAAGGAAAAAAACTAAATGCAGGTGTTGCCATCACTGGTCGATTTCGGAACTAGACTCTGAGCGTCGGCACCCAAAAGCCACAGATCCCAGAGGCTACGCTACAGCGCAATTCAGTTCAAAAAGGTGGCAAGCAGTCTTTTTCGCTGCAGACGTCACGAGATTGGGCTGAGTGGCGGGCAAATTTTTAAATTTAATTTTCACTACTACAAGTGCGTACTTTGCTTCTGGGCAAACGTTAACATGCCGAGAAGGAGTCAGGGATTCAATTTTTACTGAGTACACTAATGATGCGGTGTTGTTCTTAGTGTGCCTTGAATTAAAGCCCTTCTTTTTTTTTTAGGAACTGTAGCCGTTTTCCGAGTAATGAGGGAGATGCGACTAAAATTTGGAACTGTTGATTTTTGGCATGTCCAACCGAACTATATAGGGTGTTCGTAAGGCTTCAATATAGATAATCCTGCCGTTATTGTGTTCGCGGTATTTCCTCGACTGGGTGCCGACAGTGTTCTACTTTGCGATAGCTTGACGGCTCTTTAATTGTTGCTCTGTAAAGGTTGCTTTTCTGAGAGGTTACAGTGCATTGCAGTGGAGCACCTTTTCAGTTGCTGTAATGGTTCCTTGGCTGGCATGTGCACATTTAAACAGTCGCAAAGCGTAGTGCTGGAAACCGCGCCAAATTAGTTACCGAAAGACGAAGGCGTACGCGAAGGAATGGTTCCTTTGTATATATCTTAGTCTCTCAGTAAATAGTCGAGCAGTTTCCAGCACAATGAACAACCAACCATCCACCGCTCTTTCCCTGTTAGCAACATTAGTCTTTGCCCCATTACTATGTTGATGCGCAGTGCAAAAGGTAGCCACTGAAGTCAAGACCAGCTTGTGGTTCCCCTCGTCAGTCTCCTCCTCCACGTATTCTTTCGCTGGGGACGAAACCACCTTTCCTGCTACGTTGGTGACCCCAGCCATTTCATTGGTTCAGTGCACTGACAGGTGGCGCACTTCGCCGGTGTCCATTCGGGCCATCGCAGCCCGCTAGTGACTTTCTGTGGCAGTGCTTCTGCATGTACGTGATTTGTGTCCTTCATTTGTTATTATTTATTGCTTTCACTTCACAGGTTTGGTCGGTCGGTCGGTGCATCGTATCACGGCAGGGGCAGTGATCCCACCGCGTGAGGAGCGGCATTGGTGGCCGAAGTCACATTCAAGTGTTAAAGCTCAAGTACGAGTTTATTCGTTGCTACATGCAGTAAAGTTGAACGCAACAAACTTGTTAGGGCAAGAGGTCTCAAAGTGCAGGACTGTCGGGCTGACCTCCTAGAAGAAAGCAGGCGATATAAAAGTGCTAACGACTGGAAATGGTGTATCAATGGATTAGTACAGAAGCAAGAACCGCCTGATAACTGAACACGAAAAAGACAAAAAGGTAGAGAGAGTGCAAAGTGCGAAAATACATGGAGTAATTAAAGAAAGAAAACATGGTAATAGCAATAGATCATGTGACTAGTCTCCTCGCTGACCGGCTTCCTAAAAGGTGCTGCAACTTTACGAGACGTGGCTGGCATCTCTGGGGGCATTTACATTGAGGAGTATGGGGTGAGACAGAGGGGTGGCGCTGCGTGATTGGGGACGGAACTTGAGCCCGACTGCAGAGGGTCGCTCCAGCGGCGCTGAAGAATGAATGGGCCTCTGCGTCGGGGCTCCGTGATGTTTCCCCTCGCGTGTCGCTCTCAGCTATGATCATCCTCGTTGAAGAATCGGCGAGGATCGATCTCTGGACTTCTCCGGCCAATTGGGCGGGCGCAGCGAAAAATGCCGGCCGCAGCAAGGCATCGCCGAGCGAAGCCACCGGCAAGCCAAGCGCAGTCTCGTACTTAGAAGGACGCTGCAGCGCTGACGCCACATTGGCGTTCACCGATCCGCGGTCTTCTTGTTGCTCCGGCTGCTCGGTTTTTTCTGCTTCGTCGTCTCTGGTAGCCAATTTCCTTCCTTCTCGTTTGACGAGCGCTCCTCGGTACTTCCGGGCCACGCGTTTGCCCCCTGGTCCGCGACCTCCCTTTTACAACTGTGTGTCGCAGTTCCGCTCTCCAAGTTTTATCTTTCCTTCTTTGTTTCTTTCCGCATGGTGGACCACTGGCAGGCTTCCAGTCGCGTACGAGGCGCAGGACTGAAGGGCGTCCGCGGTGCTGGGCCTAATTCAATTGAAGATGAGCGTACTTCGTCGCGAGGATTCTGCCTCTGCCGCGGCGGGCTCGTGTGGTGTTTGTGTCGTTATTATGTTCTCCCATTGTTCCCCCGTGTTTGCTTCTGTTTCTCCCCCGGAAAAGCAGCAGCAGCCGGTCGGTCCACTGTGGACGTGCCAGGAAGATTGAATGATGTGAGCCACTCCATGGGTGTGGTTGCATAGCAGCTCAGCCTAGCGGCAGCCGGGCTATTACAGAACGATTTGCCCATCTGCCTCCTTCTTTATTTTTTTTTTCTTTTGAGCCGGGAAACGTAAAGTCAGCGCAACCGCTGACCTTGACATCTGCGCATGCGTGCGTGTGCACGTGTGTGCTTGCGCGCGTGCTTTAACGGCGCTTTAACGGCTTTAAGAGCGCGCTTTAGACATTGCGAGCAAACGCAGTAGACGACCGGTCTGCGACTCACACAAGAAGGCGAACAGTAGACTCGCTTAGGTACGGTCGATTTTACGGAGGCGCGCTCTCAAGGCGCATGGCGCAGTTACGGCGGCAGTTCCAGCGTTCGGGGCAAAGAGGCTTTGCCTGCGAGGCACATTTTCATAACTTTCAAATATTTCTACAGCTCATCATCATTCACGTTAGGAAAAGGGACGTATTTTGCACTGTTACAGCCCACGATCGACAGGCAACTCCACTGACGAACTGCTCCAGCATCTGGAGTGCAGTGGCGTTCGATTTGCAGGCCGGGTCGTCGCTTGGGTATGGAGCATCTTGGGTGATTTCTGGCTGTGGCGGAACGTGCCGTTCCCCATCCTCTTATGCCGCACGCCTTTCGCCACGCGTCGGAACCGCACTCGAGGGTCCCCGCATTGTTAGATCAATTCTCGGCGGCTGCTGCGGTCTGGGCCTCGGAGTCGTCACGCGTTGTCGAGGGGCCGCCAGCGCGCAGTGTGCACTGCGCACGGCCCGGAGAAAGTACGGCGACTGTGAAAAAGAAGCCGCAGCAGCAGACGCACGTCCCGCTCACCTGCACGGCTTTCTGCGTCGTCTTACCTTGGTCTTCTTATTGCCGCCGGAAGAGGGGGCGAGGGGAGGAGGCCGTGCCGCCGCGTATCGAATCAAGCGCGCGGCCGACCACCGACGCGCCGTTACGGGCGTTCTTCTCACTTCGTTACGCTCGCTCTCGCAAGGCTCAGAGCACGGCCGGGGAAACGTGATTCTCTTAGGCAATTTCCCCGCCGCTGCCGACGTCGTATGTGCCTCTGTGAGCACCCCCCCCCCCCCTCTTTCCTCTTCCTCCTCTCCCCGGTCGTGTGTGGCAGCTGGGTGGCCGCTGGGGAGAGGGGGGTGCCGCCGACGAGAGCTGCTGCGTCGGCTCGGCGCAATCGAAAATGGAGGCTCACGCATATTGAACGGAAATTTGGTTATGGCGACCCCGAGATCGGCTCCTCGCCCTCTGCCTCGGCAAGGCCGCGTTTTGGCGGCGGTGTCGGGGCGGCAGAAGGCTGGGCCGCGAAGAGAACAAGGACCTCGGTGGCAGAAGAAGCAAGAAACACGGGAAGGAGGGAAAGATTGCCGAGAAAGTAAGAAGAGTCAAGACAACAGCGGCGAAAATCGGAAAATGCGGCGAAGGAGAAAAAGTGGTGGAGAGGGAACGCGGTACCGCGTGAGAAGGGGAAATGCCGGGCGACACTTTTCTGCGCTGCACGATACTTCTCCAGTGGACAACTGACGTTCACATCGCAATCGATGATCACTTATACCTGCGGCCGACGCCAAGCTGAAGCGAGAATGCGCTGACTCTTTCATACTTCTGCATCGCTGTATAGCGCAGTGCGGTTGAAAATGCAATATGTATGCAAATGTTGCGATGATTGTTGCCAGGTGATAGCCGAAGCGATGCTCTTGTGACAGTAGATCCATTGCATCTGTAAGCTTGGCAGAGTAAGTTATGAACGAGCATTTTCATCGAGCTTTATGTGGTCACGCGGACGCTCAGGTGCATATCATCAGCTGTCGATAAATACTCTGCACGTCAAACGCACTGCCTGTTGTTCCGTTAGAAACAACGATGCTAGGAGAAAGAAAGAAAGAAGGAAAGAAACGGAGAAGAAACTCCCTGGGTTCCAGTATACATATCGAGAAGTATTCGCTAAAGCGATATGAAGAGCTCTTGATGAAGAAATTTTAGAAAACAATTATGCTCTCCATATTCAAAAGCCATTGTTAGCATAACTACAGTGTGTGAAAACAGTGTGTTGTCAGTGTGCAACAGTGGCACTTCGGCCATTATGTGAACGTATTTCAAGTTGTGTTAGGCCAAATCGAAGGCCTAGGCATAATAAATAGTTTTTGTTTGTTTGTGTATCCTCACTTTCCTGGTCTACTGCAGGCGGTCAGTGCAAAAACTTGAGCCCAGCATTTTTTTATATTTTCAGTATTTTTTGCCTGTGGAGTTCGCTAGTTATCACTGCATGGCGCAGAGATGCCAGAAAAATCCGCTGAATGACTTTCGGTTATGGATATTCAAAGAGTTGAGAAGACCATTATCGCGTACAAAGTGACCTCAAGCTCATGTTGCCGCAGAGAAGTGCAAAACAGGAAAAAAGGGACCCAATAAGAAAAACACCTGCTTGGTTCAGGAAAGAAACGCTGCCGACGTGCGGCACATGCACTCTAAAGACGAATACGTCTGTAAGAGAGTATAAACAGAGTGAGCTATCGCTCTCCCTGTCATAGAGTTTCTTACTATTAACTAGAGGGAAAGCTGGCGGCGCTGCACCTCAGCCAGCATGGGCGCTCTAAGCATCATGGGGCGATGAGCTACTTGGTGCGGGACAGTAGGTTTTTTTTTCAGGAACACAGAGTGGCGTTACTGAGATTTCCCGTTCCGCCCACGGCGCAGACGACTTTGGCGCAAACATAGTGCGCAAAAGACATAGTAGTGAAAACGCAACAACACACGACGCCAATAAAAGTTTTTTTTTGGTTTTCGAAGTGCCATTAAAAAACCTCTTAAAGTGTTAAAGCGACAACATTTTTTCTTAAATTATATTTATTTTTAAAAGTGCGCCTGTTAGCACGAAATATTGACTTTTGTGGTCTGCAATATTTGGCCGATAGGAGAGCAGACCATCGCTTATTATGGGCAAGCTTTACGTTCACGTGCTTTTCTGCTCGCTTGTTGCAATTTATAGACAGGATATTGACGGCTAGCGCATTCCTGGTTATCAAGCAACGTTTACTTTCTCATTATTTTTTGGCCAAAAGTTGTGGTTCTGCAGTCGGTAGCTCTCCGCCCCATGATGCTTAGAGCGCCCATGGTGGTACAGGTGGTCTCGAGGCAGCTCCCTGCAAACTCCCATAGGAGGAGCGCCAGCTTTCTCTCCAGTTAATAGTAAGAAACTCTGTGCTCCCTGTTATAAAAAAAAAGGCGCGTTAAAGGACAGCTTACTCCCCTTTTGCTCCTTTCTGTTTGGACTGTGTGCAAATTTATCCAACCAGCTCGCGATTTTCTTTCACGGCCTCTTCACGATGCCGTCGCAAGAAGACTGATTATTACCAGTGCAACCTCTGCTAATCTTCCTTTTGCATCAGCAACAACGCTCAGTTACCCCGAACAGATTATTCCTTGCCTCATATGGTGATTACGAATGCAAAAAGCTTGAGCGACGTTTCCCCTCACGACAAATACTATATATGCACAGGCCGTTTACACCAGTAAACGTGTCCTGTACGGTTGTGGCTGTCAAGTTGGACTCCTTACGACGACGGCGACATGACAGGTGTGACGGATTTGAAGCCATTCTCGCTGAAGTGTCGGGAACTGATCAGCTTCTTGAGTGACCACCTGCAAACTAGAGCGTACACACTAGGACGTACATATCTGTCAACGGGTCCAGTTCGTATAGTGATAAACACGCGACAGTCTTCAGGCCTTCCTCTTTAAGTTAGCGTCAGCCTCTGAATCACATCACTTCTTTGTCTCGATTTCTTGTTATCCAAGAACAGGGGGTCATCGACGTGTCACCGGAGTGCCCCATTAAAAAAAAAAGAACAATGACGAATAGAATGAACGGTTGGTCGTCATAATTTCGTTCCCGAGATTAAAGAAATGGCCTTTTCAAGCTGCTCTGAAATTGCCTCCACTATATCGCCCTTTCCACGGGGAAACCCTGTTCTAAAGGCAAAAGTGATAAAAGGCAAGGAAGGTACAACATGTGCGAGCGCTGATCCGATCGGGAACATAGTGGCGGCAGCGCAGCCACCAAGATTATCGCAAAAGCTGTCTAGATGAATTCTCGCTGCACGGTGTGCATTAGCGGAGCCGCTTTACGGCTGGCGTTGCTTGCCGCCTTCTCTTGGCCGGCTTGTGTCTTTTGCTTCGACCTCTCGATGGCGGCCCGTGATATACTCGGCGCCTGCTTAGCCGTGTACGCCCTTTCTTCGCACGGCTCATTGGGCGCTCGCCACTGACGTGGTCCACTTCACACGCAGCCTGGCAAAATGGCCGTGCTGACCTCGTTTCTCGTGATAGCGAACGAGAAAATTGTGTATTTGGAAAAACGAACACTTCCGCGCATTTAGGCGATCAGGCAACGCAACGAGACGCCGGTATTCCTGTGAGGACGAAGTGTGAGACGGGGTTACGCGCGTAAATTGAATTTCGTCGCGATGTGTGCTAAATGCATTCACTAAAGCCTTATGCATCGCTGGTTTTTCTAGAATTTTTGACGAGGACTGCAGTTATTGTGAAGTCATTTTTTTTTCAAATTAATCTTGCACATCTCCTTCCAATACTAATACAGTTACATTAGTGTCAGCGGACGTTGTTGCCGCTGTTACCTTTACTACCACTGCTATCGCCGCAGGTGCCTTGTCCGCTTGTCTGCCATTGTGACTTCACTACTAGCACAGCTACCACTAGCGCCACTAAATGTACCACTACCAGCAGTACCACTACCAGCAGTACAACCGCACTGCAGATGCTGAAATTTTTGCTGCATTGTGACCACAACCTTTCCCCCATACCAATTAAGGAGGCGTGTAACGTAGTCCTTAGGCATATCGGTTGCAGGTGCCCTGTTCTATGCCATAAAAACGCTAAGGCGCCCGTGTGCTGTGCGATGTCAGTGCACGTTAAAGATCCCCAGGTAGTCGAAATTATTCCGGAGCCCTTCACTACGGCATCTCTTCTTCCTTTCTTCTTTCACTCCCTCCTTTATCCCTTCCCTTACGGCGCGGTTCAGGTGTCCAACGATATATGAGACAGATACTGCGCCATTTCCTTTCCCCCAAAACCAATTATTATTATTATTATTATTATTATTATTATTATTATTATTATTATTATATTATTATTATTATTATTATTATTATTATTATTATTATTATTATTATTATTATTATTATTATTATTATTATTATTATTATTACTGTTGCAGTAATGACATGCTGTTATCCCTCGATATCCACCTCACCTGCACGCACGCACGCACGCACACACACACACACACACACACACACACACACACACACACACACACACACACACACACACACACACACGCACACGCACACGCACACGCGCACGCACGCACGCGCACGCGCGCGCGCACGCACACACACACACACACACACACACACGCACACGCGCGCACACACACACACACACACACACACACACACACGCACACGCACACGCACGCACGCACGCGCACGCGCGCACGCACACACACACACACACACACACGCACACGCGCGCGCACACACACACACACACACGCACACACGCGCGCACGCACACACACAACACACACACACACACACACACACACACACACACACACACACACACACACACACACACACACACACACACACACACACACACACACACACACAGAGAGAGAGAGAGAGAGAGAGAGAGAGAGAGAGAAAGAACCACGCGCGAGCACAGCAGCGCACTAGCATATCGCTTCCACACGCTTATAAAGAACGCCTGAGCAGAAATCTGATACATACACGTGTCGACAGCGGGTTTCGCGAAACGACTCCCGGACACCTGTTCGCCTACGCCGGTTGGCGGGCGCCTTGATCAAGTCCCTGCTTCGTGGAAGGTAACATCGCCCTTTCGAGAACGCCCGCGCTTAGCGAGTTGCGTTCCTTCTTTCTTTCTTTTTTTCTCAACGGTGACTGTATAAGCAGCGACTTCGACAGAGTCCCGTTTTTCTGCATCCCATTACGTCGCGCGCAGGATGTCAGTGGAGTTTTGCTATTTGTATGCGGTGCTGGTGGAGTAATGTTGAACGTTGCGCCAAATGAATGCCGATGTCCGTTTCACTTTTCGGCTCGACTCTGGTGCCATTTTTGTGCTATCAAGGTAAAAAAAAAACGGTCTGTCGCGTGACGCACTTTCCTTTTTTTTCCCCTTTTCCTTTAGTACCGTGCCACGCAGATTTCTTTTCTACTTTCTATAAGCACCTTTCTGACTTTTCTTTAAAAGCACGAAGTTTTAGTCAAGTTATAGCAAAAGTAGTACACCCGTATGCAAGCCCACATGAGAGGTATGGTTGCTACGGTTCTCAAAGTTGGGCAGTCGTGAGCGGACGAAGTACTGCGTTGAAGAAAGCAATAATAATAAAGGCACGCTTACATGCACGCTTGCGTTCCGCACCTATGTGTGCGCGCGCACCAACTCGCGCCTGCTGAGAAAGATATTAATGGCGGTCAATTCAACACCTTGAGATTCCTCCATTTTTGTAACCTCCACGAGATACTGTGAGCAGATTTTGCGCTTTCCTGTTTTGCAAATAAAACCACTTGCCTCGATACGCAGCTCATTACTGATTTGGTGCGTGTAACAAAAGATTGCAAAATTTATTTTTAAATTTAAAAATTTGAATCGATATTTCAATTTAAATTAATATTCAAAACTTCAATTTGAATTTAATTTACATTTGCCAAAGCAGGTAGCCGCAGCGACAGCCAACTGTTACGCATTCGGCTTCATCGACGGTTCAGGGAGGCTCCCAAAAAAAAGGCTGTCACCGTAAAACGGCGTTTTTGATTGATACTTGGCAGAAAAAGTTATTGTAATCTATATGCAATGTTTTTTTTCTTTTCAGTTCATTGGCGCACTGATAAAAATTAACTCAACGCGAGACGCGTTTATTGCAGGTCCAACAATAGCTAATGACGCGGTGCAAGCATCAGCAGAAAAAAAAATAGCAAGTGAATAGTGACGTTTGTGCTTTGGCAAGTTGACCCGTTGCACTTTAGAACTGGAAGTGGAAATCGTGTGCCGTTTTAAACCCCGTGGATTATGAGACGCATGCAATTTGTTCAGGATTTTTTCTGGTGACTGCGAATCGGAGCAAGTGAAGAGCATTCCTTGCTTCAGTCTGCCACCTCTTTTTTCTTCTCCGGAACATTTCGCTGTTCTGCACTACTTCTTTCTAAACCATGACAACGGGAGGATTGCGGCTAATGAGTCCGTTCTCACTGTTCGCAAAACTTTTCCGAAGGAGATAGCAATCGCGGGCGAGATACTTCGAAACTCTCCCTTCGCTTATCAGCTGCGTCCTTGCCCCATCCATTTTAAGTTTCTTCTGCCAAGGCAGGCGTGCGTTACCGCGCCAGTGGCGCTTGCCGCCGCCGTTGTTGCGTCGCTAATCCATCTCGACGTCGGCGCTCATAATGTGACCCCCTCCGGCGGCAGCTCTTCATACGCGGCTCAATAAGTTTGCCCCGCTTGCGAGCGCCAATACTCTGTATCGATTTATCATCGCCGAGCATCGCTCCCTTCGCCGTTCCATGCAAACTCTGATTGAGCGATGCGCGCGGGATGTGGGCGCTTTGTACTGCGCTCTCCCCTCCTGGCCGTCTATCCGGAGTTTGCGTGAATTCTGGGGAGGTTCCTATGATATCTTATTTACGTCATCTTAAGCGCGTCAGAGATGCCGAGCGCTATACGAGTGTCTGGTTTTAAACAACGCGCTCGATACAGCCTGGTCGAAGTGGTTGCTTCCGCCCGCGAGATAAAATGATTGGTGGCGAAAAGTAGTTAATTAGTTTGGCGCATTGTTCACGCTTGCATGGGACGGAGCGAAAATGTCAAGGGGTCGACTGTGCGTGGCATTTGGTTTCGCTCATCTTTTTTGCATGGGGAGAACAGTTGTCGGGCCGCCACTTAAGGACCAATCTTATTCATTTTTACAGCGATAGCGATTAAAGGCCCGTTTCTTGGGTAGTAGTCTGTTTATGGGGGGTTTATGTCCCAAGTGACTCGGGCTTTGAGGTACGCAGTAGTGGAGGGCTTCGTAAATTTCGACCCGCTGATGTTCTTTAACGTGCACTGATATCCCACAGTACACGGGCCTCTAGAATTTCGCTTGCATCGAAATTCGATCGCCGTGGCCGGGATCGAACCTGCGTCTTTCGGGTCAGCAGCCGAACGCCGTAACCACCGAGCCACCGCGGCAGCCAAACTTGTCGTAGTAATCGTCGGCGTAAGCTGAGGGCGGTAACCTCCGGATGGTTATCGTGGAAGGATGAGGATTGCACTGGGGTCACCCATGACGTCATCGAACGCGTCCTGGCAAAGCACTACGGTGAAATGTCCTAGCGCAGTGACGTCACGCTCGACAGTGTAGTTCCTCTCACTCACCTCAAAGCTGTGACTACGTAGAGAAACACATTAATATGACTTCACCTTTCAAGATCAGGCATTGGTACAACATCTCGAACATATCTCCCGCCACTTCTCAGATCGCGATCCTTTCCTCATGACAATCAACGACTACCCACAGAGAGAGTATGCGTGAAAAAGTAAAAAGAGTTGTCTAAATTTTACATATATGCATCTCAGCCTAAAATTTTTTGCCTCAATATATCGCGAAATGAAAATAGCTCAACAACTGCCCTAAATATCTCGTTCAGCAGTGGCAACCGTTCCTGTGAGTTTTTTTTTTCTTCGTTCCACTCTAAGCAGGATTATAATCACCATATTGTACCGGCCGAGGACTCTCGTATATCACGGAAACAGAGCATGCATACCGTACTCGCCACGTGCGCTATGAGTGCGAGCGAGCGCCTACCCCGAAATGCAGAGCTATGGGAAGCTCTGGTACTCTCGGTGACGTACTCACAGTCATCGACGAAAAACAGCCGAAGAGCATCGAGGAAATTGTCAGAGTGTTAACCGAGGTGCGGTAAAGGTGGATGTCTTCACGGCTGAAGTAAATACTGAAATTACAGCCATGCGCACATCTAATACTGAGATCCATTCTGAACTTGAGGACATACGAGAGGCTATGGGTTTCATGAATGAGAGTTTTGAAGCGTTTAAGACGGTTGTTGACGAGTTTAGGTGTGAGGTGGCCGAAGTGAAGTTCCAGAACATTCAATGCCAGCAGGAAATACAGCAGATGCGGAAAGACCTCGTAGAGGTTAGGAAAGAGATTATTGAGCTAAAACAATATAGCAGGAGTCAGAGCATCGAGATTAAAGGCATTCCAGTGGTTAAAGATGAAGATTTGCGCGCGGCACTTGGGAAATAGCTGCCTCTGTGGGAGTCGATGTCTCAGGAGAGAGTGAATCGCGGAATCCGAGCAAGAGAACAGCGTCGCCGTTTCGCTCGAGTTCACCTTCAACGCCATTCAAGGAATGAAACAAGGTCTAAAACTAGACTCAAGTGCCCTGAATATAACGAACAAAAGGGATCGGAGTCGGCATGTGACGCTGCTGCACGCCTACACATGCCGTTGCTGCTTCCACTCGCGACTTCTTTCATTGTCCGTGTTGACTTAATATCTTCTCTTCTTTCGCTCCCATTGTTCCCGCTGCTTGCTTCGTATGTGCCCCGATCGAATATGTGGTGTTCGCCACTCTGCCCGCCCCGCGGCGAGGCTCGGCCCAACTTGGGTTGCCCTCCAAGCATGCGCGCCGTCGCTCAGCAGCTGTGTCTCCACAGCGAGAGCGACAAGCTGTCGTTGGCGACATTGCACAAATGGCTGCCGAGCTCGAAGCGCTCTGGCTGTGAACGTCGCTCTGGCGGGTGAAATACCGCCGAAAATTCAGTCCGATTTCTTCATCTTACGCGTTTTGTGGCCGAAAACTGTATCCGGCATGGACAGAGGTCCAGTTAATTTTGAAATTTTTGATGGTGGACCGATAGATTTTAGTGATCGAAGATCGATGGTGCTGATCTTGATGTTTCCTGATGGTTCGGTGATCCGGCAAAACGTTGCGGAACAGACTAGACAACATCGCCGGGAGACTATGTACTTTACTATCCGGGCGCCTACAAGCGATCTGACGTTGGTCCGATTTCCCCTTTCCGGCAGCCGCCCGTAAATCTCTTTGCCTATAATTCTGGGACCTTTTTAGTGGTCAATAGGCAATGCGCTTGTCAGAGCCAGTCAGGAGAATTTCGTTAACGTAACGTTAGCGTAACAGCCCGCAATCATGACTGGTTCCTTTCGGGTCTCAATGAGTTTCCAGTTTTCCATAAATTCGTTTCTTGCTTTCATTGAAAGTACGCTAAATGGCGCGCGTTAAGCGAAACCTATAGAAACTGAATTATTACGGGCAGTCGCGGCGTCTTATTGTCGTGATAGTTGAAAAACCCAATCATTGTTATTATTATTTTAGTCATCAGTGTTTTAACTAAACACAAGGACATCAAAACGCGTTACGTACTGGAGATACGTTATGCTTTAAAGTTTATAGCCGTGTATTGGAAGTTTTTCGTGTTATAAGCAAGCGGTAAACGCTTTTTAACATGACGCTTTTCCTTACTTCGTGAGATCTCCTAGATGGAAATCCAACAGTTTCGCCGACATCAGCATGGAAGCCCTCTAATGGCACCCCTGCGCTGCACGATGGCCTGGGCGTCCGCTTCGGCAGCCGGGGGTGATTGGTTCGAAACCGACCGACGGACAGCCACCGGTAAAAACAAGCACGAGCGCCTTCCGGCCCGGCACCCGGCTTCCGCAGGGGTGTGCGCTCGGAGGAGTCTCCGCAAGCGTCCTTTCCGGGACAAACCCAGTTTCGAACGCCTGCAAAGGTGGTTCGTGTTACCCTGTTTGCAAAGGGTTCTCACGGCGAAGTGAAGAGTTCGAGCTGGTCCGCTCTAACCAGCGGGTCTCAACAGACGTACATGTTCTCGCAGCGTATTCGTCCGTCGTCCGATTGCCTTGGTATCGTTAACGTGACGTATTTCACCGCCTGCTGTTTGCCGGGCTTTGTCAGTGTTCACCAGTCAGACGCCGCCGCTGCCGTTACGGTGATGCGTAGGCTTACGTAGGCGCAGTAGAAAAGACCTGAGATGGCTGATCGGTCGGTAGGCCCTGCAATACCCCCTTTTTTTTTTTCTGATTCTCTCCGTGTGCTGGCATGTCATCATTAGTAAGCAGCTTAATTACGTATACAGTCGTAGCGTCGGTTTCTGCGTCGAAGAGCCTCGACCACACATGTCCAGTGTTTCCTGGGCGTCTTTTCACTTAACTGCTGGCGGTTGCATCGTGGATTGTCTATTGTTACAAACCGAGTAGCATTCGCACTGAAACCTTGCTCTCGTTTAACCAGTTTGGCAATATCAGTTATTCTTTTTGCGATTAGATGACGACGATTATGATGATATTTTGTTTGCGTGTAGAAATGGCGACTACGGCTAAAGAGCACCGCCCACGAAACTGACGGGTCAGCTCAGGTCTCTGGTAGTGGTGAATGACGTCGAAACTAAAATGTTTTAAGGTCGCACTGAATTAATTGTATTAACGGAGTGTGTATTGGGCTTGCCGCGACCTGTACGGGGGCTCTTTCGGACGCTTCTTGCTTGGCGAACGCCAGTGTTGTGCAGGGAAAGTTAGTGCAAGAGTGCTTAGCTTAGCACACGGCACGATGTCATGCCCATTTTTAGCGATCGAATTTAAGGAGGAAGCTTGTGGCTCTTGTCGTCACTGGACAGGCTGGAAAGGTGTATGAGTCGCTTAGCTAAGCTCAGTAGTTAGCTCTGGGCGTCTTGTGTAATCCTGCAGCAATGCGATGCTCGACCTCCACGGGGGCGTTTCCCGAACACTCGTTTAAAGACAGCCTAAGAAGCAGCCGTGACGGTGCAGTGCAGCCAGAGAAGCGCAGCCCATTAGCGTACAGCGAGGTAGGAAGGCCGGTGCGGAGGTCTACATTTCAGCCTCCATCGCTGGGCCTTATCGCGGTGCTTTTTTATGTGTATTCTCTTATCCGCGGCGTACAGGGGCTCCCGCGGCGCGCGCGCGCTTTGTAGCGATGGGCCCCCGGAACTCACGTCTCGCGATTGTTTTTGCCGGGGAGAGGAGTCGAAACTTCGGCGGCGGCAGCTGCGTTCGTCGGCCGTACGGACTAATTAGCCGGAGTGTATCTGTTCTTATCTCGGTCACGTAGCACGAAGCCGCCTCGCACGCGGACCGTGCGCCCCCTTTCTCCCCCCGCGTATGCGTAGGGCACTTAAGTGGACGCCGTAGCCGCCGGGACATGCTCTCGCTCGGCAACCCCTCCCAGCCCTCCTCGTTTCTGGCCGCGTACGTGTATTTTGCCCTGCGATCGGCGCTGCGAAATTTCCCTTTGTGTGCGTGAGCCTAGTCGCGCTCTCTAGGAACTTTTTTCCGGCTGGACGCGGCAATTGGACGTAGCCGTCGTGCGGTGTCCAGCGGCTGGCGAGGCCTTGAATCGTTGTCTTTTTTTTTTTTTGCATGCTGCATGCTATGGGTTGTTAGCGACGTCTCCACTGCGCATTGAGGTATTGCGGCAAGTGCTTCGCGGTAGCTTCCTGGTTCGCGGTATCGCCTCCTGCGCTGAGCGGCGCCCAGTGCGCAGTACTCTTTGCTGAATCGCCGGGTGCATGGCGCTAGCGCATGTTCGGCACACGCTGTAATGAAAGAGCGCTGTCAGGACGCTTGGTTCGAGGCACACGCACGCGCCACTGCACGCAAAACAAAATACCTGCCAGCCAACGCGGCCAGCTGCACGCGTGGTTAGTGAGGCTCTATGGTAAACGGAGAAGTAAGCAACGCAGTCCCGCTCCGAGCTCCGGACGGACATCGCTTAATTGAAAAAAAAAAAAGATAACGATGCGCTGTGCTCGTCATACGTGCGCCAAGTGCAACGTGACAGTCCTGTTGGACCGGTATAGTTTCCGGTGCTTGACTTTGGCGGACAGACTAGCCCGCTCTGTTGGCTGTTTTCTTTATTGGACTTTCTACCGCGAATGCACCCAACCGCCCTCTTCCACGTCTTGTCGACTCTTCAGAAAGGTGGCGGATACGTGCAGAAGTGACTCTGTGGGCTCGCCGCACCGTTCCCTATAACGCACAGGAAAGTTATTACATTTCAGCTCTATCGAAAGGGGCCTTCGTGGCCAGGATGGTACTCTCTCAGCAGCCGAATGCTATCACCACTGAGCCACCGCGGTGGGTCATCTGGCCAGATAGATCACTTGGCGACATGGCTTCTACATTTAAATGATACCATGATAGGCAGAGTGGCCCAGAGTCTCCGACATATCTCCTTTCCACGAGTTTTACATGGAGCCTATCAGAAGGCTGGTGATAGCATTCATGCAGTTACACAACCTTTCAACCGCAACATAGCGCGCATACAGAGAACGAAGTTTTTACAAAAAAGATGAGGTTCGCCGCTTTGTCGACGTTAAAGAAACGGCTGTTTAATTTTACGAAATAAACGGATCGCTTTTATTGTTTGTTTCTTAGAGAACAAAGCACGCCATAGAGAAAGGCTCTGGAGAGATTTCGACTCACTAGGTTTTTGTCACGCGCGCCAAGGTGTCGGCACATTGGCGTTTCTTTGCATTCCGCTTGCATCCAAACAGTTGGACTCGGTGTCGCCCAAATAGCCCATACTCATTCCGCAACTCGCTCTTGTCACCGGAACACTTAGCCACTGGCCTCCTGCGCCGGAAGCCTTAGTTGCGCCGTAACGATGAAAAGGCAGCGCTTTTAGACGCGTACGTCGTCCCTATTTACTATGCCTATGATTCGTACTAGGTTATAATCGAAGCAGTCGCCACCCTCTCAGCGTTAACTGGCGCCGTTTAAACGTTCATTCAGCTCTGAAATCCTTGAGGGCTTCAACCTCTTCTTAAACCCGCCGTCTCCCCGTTAGTAAGTGTATCTTTTGCATCATAATATTGCTCGCAAGTCTTTCATGTGGAAATTAAAGCTGACCACTTCATCGCTTTAGCCAGAATAAAGCGATTATGATTTTTCGGCATCATTGCAGATATGCGCAAGTGTCGCGAAATGGCCCTCTTATCGTCACCACAGAACTCCCCGAGGGATACAGTCGTAAGCCTTGATATATGAAATACTTAATGCGCGTCTCGTGACCCTTCTAATGAAAGCATGAACTCAACTTTACTGCGCACGTATATTCAGCGTCATAGCGAAGGCTGCCATAAATATCGACTTTACAAAGTCTTCATGCAAGTCTGCCAGCCCGAAGAGTAAAGGCGACTTAAAAACGAAAAAGAAAAGAAATAAAAACTGAAAAGAATAAGGTGACGGAGCGAAAGTGCAAAGCACGCATCTCGGAATGAAGGGCGTTCGAGCAAGTTCCTCTGCCTTCGCCCCGGCATAATGGCAGTCGTAAAGGGGCACCCATCGCGCCGCGTGCACCTTCGGCGCGTCTTGTTCTTATTTCCTACCTTCTCTTTGCCTTTCTGTCACCTGCCGGCCTCGCCCGAGCATTTTCCCCCTCGCGTGGCGCGGCGCGATTGAAAAGCTGCCGCTAAGATTACATTTCTGCGTCGAGGTATGAAGCGGCAGATTGTGTTCGTCGTGCTGCTTACCACTTCTCCTCTCCCACCTGTCCCAACTTTCCCTCACTCGCTCTCCTTCCTCTTATTCCGATACGTGTACACTCTGCGCCTGCTTCCTTTTGCCACCGCGAGAGCGCGCTGGAAAACGCATTAGAGGACGAATTTCAAAAGCGGTTTCGTTTGCGCGCGCTCCGAATCGACTTTCTTCCCTCACCCCTTCCGCTGTTTGCACTTATTGCGACGCTTCTCCTGCTTGGAGTTCCCTTTTATTCCGCGTTATTCTCCCGCCGCCGCCTTTACATCTTCCCTTTTATCCTTGTGCGTGCCGGAGAGAAAAAAAGAAAATCATGCCCCTCTTTTCTGTTGTGGCTCCCTTATCGACGAGAGCAGAAAGAAAGCGTTATTCTCTCTTTCCCCTCTTACCTGGCCTCTTCCTCTCATGATCCCTTCCCCCAGCCTCCCTGGGTGCCGTGCCTTCCATATATCTACGCTTCTTTGTTGCCTTCTCTGTGCACCGGCGATGTCTGCGCGCGCCGCAACTTAGCTCTCGCTTTTGCTTCCTTCTGTCTGCGCCGGTACGAAGCTGCCGCTTGCTGCCTGCAGTCCCCGCCGAGCCAGCCAGCGCGCTGGGGTCCGGGAAAGAGGGAGGGGGTGCACGCTTTTATTTCGATTCTCTCGGGGCCAGGCTGGCCGCGACGGTGGCCCTCTCTCCGCCGCTATTGAAATGGCATAAAACGGGGCCCCGTGTTCCGTGCGACTTGCGCCGAAAAGTGTAACTCGTGCGCTCTCCGTCGCATTCATCGCGCCGTGTGTGCGACGGAGGAAAGGGAGAAAATAAAAGGAGAGGAAAAAAAACGCTTATTCCGATGCTTGTTTTTTAAGCGTTTCGCCAGCTTCGGTTTTTTTTTTTTGTTTCGTTTTGCCCCTCTTCTCTTTCTTGCAGCATCTGTCTCTCCATTGCTTCTCCACCCTTCAGTGTTTCTCCGTATTTTCTTTTTCCACGGCCAAGATTTTTGTGCACCTCCTCTTTCCGCGATCTTGCGACGCCAGGTTCGCCTTCCCCGACCGGGCGTTGCTTGCGGCTTACCGCGCTGCTTGTTCAGGCCCCCCTCTTCTAACAGCACTTTTCCTTTTCGCGTGGGCAGATCACCATCTTCTTCATGCGGATCGTCTTTCTCCCCGTCTTCGGCCGCACCGCCTTTGTCTGCAGCCGCGTTGGCCGCGCCGAGCGCCGGCGGTGCAGAATCGTATCTTGCGGCTGAAGACTTTTTCCGCTCCTGCGGCTGCCTCGGCAGAGTAGTCACACGCAAAGGGGATGCGGAATTCCATTAGGCACCCGGCGACGCGTTTTTTCCGGACGCCCCATACACTTCGGCGTGAGCGCCCTATACATACACACAGGCGTGTGCTCTTGCGGAATGGCGGACAGAGCACTGCGGACGATGCGTTTAAAAAGAGCTCCCCGTGTTCTTTACTCTTGGTCTTCCTTCTTTTCGGCTTCTCGTTTCGGTGTTGTGCGTAGGCGGGTTATCCTTCTGATAGCGTAGCAGTAGGTGTGTTATGAAGGTCAACTGCCCGGCGTCTATGTGAGGTGTCCACCTGCCAAGGGAAGCACCCATATCCTCTTTTAGGCGACAGGAGGAAGACGCCAGACTAGGAATGATGGAGCAAAAATAAAAATCGCTGTGAATTATTCAACGAAAATGAATAAAAGAAGGGATTATCAATAGAAATAGATTAGAGATAGATTCAGAATTACACTGGAATCGGAATAGATTTCCTCGCGCGTCGATCGAATTCATCCCGGCTAAAACTTTTCTCCCTTTTGCTGCTGAGTGTATCGAGGCTTGTAAACAAAAAAATAAATAAGAGTAGTGTGTTACTGCGACACCGGGCTACGCACGTGTGCTTTCAATTGTTTACGTGCTGGCGAAATTCCCAATTGCCAGTTTGGATTAGCAACATCAGTCGGCATTCGGCTAGTGGTATGGACTTAAGGTCATCAAATACTGGCTGGAACTGCAGAAAGTTTGCGCGCTGCGTGAGAAGATCGTGATGCTCGCTGTTGGGCCTTTAAATGCCTCTTTCTACTTATTAAGGTACGGGAATTCACTTTGTTGCCCGAGCAAGCAGGCTGTTTACGGATCCCTCGCGCTTCACTGAAGCCGCACCCTTGCGCAGCAGTAGTGCGTTTGCTTTCGACGTCACTGACCATTGGTATCGACTTCTGTGTTTTTTTTTCCTGTTTATTCTCCAAAGACACCCTGTATGTGTTTTTCTTTCTTCAAGAGGGAAGCTTGGGTTATTTCAGCTTTGCCGGGATCATATTTGGTCATTAGTACGAAGTTTAAGGGCTACGAAAATAAATGTACGGATTTCGTTAAGTATCATCAGTGAAATAAGCACTTGTGATACCTACTACCCAGATAGCCATTTTCGTCTTTGTCTTTATCCCTGAAAGCGTAATTTTTGTACCCAAGTTTGCGAAAGGCTTCGAGTTTTTTTTTTCTTTGATTTTGTCTGTTATTTCCTATGCAATAGGCAGTGTGTTCAAAAAGAATCTCGAGTGGTACGGGATCTTCACAAAGATTTCTTGGTTAGGAATATTTTTCATTGCGACTATAGGCCTCCCTAATCTCGGCATTTTGTCACACTTCATATTTTCATCCGCGCTCTTACGCAGTTTGCAACTTCTTGAGTTCTTCTGGCTATCCTGATGTAACCGTCACTCATTTCCCTAACTCCTTGTTTCTGTCCACATGTTAGAAAGTTTACCTCGTTAGTGCACTTCCTGAAAGCACTTCTGTGGCGGTAATGTGGACGCAGCAATGACAGAAAAGAATAAAGTTTTTGATTGGGGCAAGAACGTGTCTCTTAGCGATTAGAAGGCCTGAAAATAAGACGGCTTACCGGCGCCGCTTGCAGGAAGCTGGGACGCTGCGAGGCCGTTGTCGGTTGAGATATGGTCCACCGTCTCAGCAGCTATCAGCACGACAAGCGGCACGTCGCGCTGGAGACGGACGTGCAAAATGCGAGCGCGCCTCCGTCGTATATGCAGACAGTTGTGGCCCCTCGCGTAGTCTCCTCTTCTTCCGTAGCACTCCGGTTGTCCTAAGAGCGCGACGCGGTGTTCTCGCAGTGCAAGGAAAAAAAACAGAACAAAGTAAAGAAGCTCATCTCAGCGGGGCTGCAAGCGCTTCCTTCGGACACCGAAGCTGCGGCCGCGGCGTCTTGCGCGGTGCGCCCGGAATGTTCGGCTTCCGGGGCCAAGTGCCGCGCAAACTTCCTCCCCGGAAGGAAGCGAGGGAACGGTGTTCCTTACGCGCCCCCTTTCTTTCCCCACCTTTCCCCCCTTCTTCTGCTGCAGCGGAGCTCCCGCAGCGCTCAGTATGGCGGTCTGAGAGCAGCGGCTTCATCGGCGTGGGCAGCGGGCGCACTGAGGCGCCCCGACCGCGCCTAGGGTGCGAGCGTCGCCCGCTCGACGTGCAAAGACGCGCAGCCTGTCGTGTTAGGCGTCGCGCTATCTCTCGCTAATACGCTGATAGCCCTGGAGTGAATGTTTAATTAGCGCCTTATGCAGTTAGGCTTGGGCCTTCCGCAACTACACTCAACGGTGCGTGGACTCACCGCAGGGAAGGCTAGTTTCCTGCCCTGTCGACCCGCGTCGTCGTGTCGCTGTCCCTCGCAGCGAAGCCGGAAAGATAGGCCGTCCGTCTTCCCGTCCACCATCCCGGCTCTCCTGGTGCTTGAACGCAGCCCTGGAGAACGGCCGGTCGCGGTCGCTCGCCTGCGCTCCGTTGAAGAATGACTTCCTCTCGGATTTGCTTCAAGATTGTGCGCGCGCTGCCCGGATGAGCCATGGCGTTCCCGGTTCTTCCGCCGTCTCGGTGTGCAGTCGCCTCGTATAGCGTGACGAGGTGCTGCTTTTATTGCCCAGTGCTGTTTTAGTCCCCGTTAGCCTCGTCTTGACGGCTGCAGTCCTGCTTATACAGTACAGATAACGGACTTGCATTTTGAGGTAGCATTTCAAGGTGGTACCTCTCTGTTTTTTTTGTACAGTAGACATTCATACAAGTTCTTGGCGAGAAGCTACAACTGCAGTTTCCGCTGAAAATCGTAGGAGAGCTCAATATGCTGGTTGGATTTCTTGATGAGAATTGGATTGCAGCTCCGGTTTCGTTGGCCTAGTTAATTTTAATGACCGTTGTGGGTGATCGAAGATCGATTGGTGTTGATCCTGATGTTTCCTGGTGGCCGTCCGAGCAACCCCGACAAAAAGCTACACTGGAAACCGAGGCGGGCCAAGCTACTGCTGCTGAGTGTGCTCTGCCCGATGGCCCCCGTGCGCTACAGCCCGCGATCTCAACTGGCCCCGTCAGTTGTCCCTAGGAAAGGGATACGGATGCCTGTCATTGGGGAGGGAAAAATGCTGATCCGTACAGGGACAGCGGCGAGAGACAAAGCGTGGAGGAAGCGCTGCCTAAACCTGTTTTCTCTTTTTGTACGGCAGAGGGGTGAAGGGTAGGTGCAATTCTTAAAATACGAAGCTAGCACAATGGGTACAAGCTTTCCCCTGGTCTGGTGCTCGGCTTAATTAGGCTGAAATGCTTGGGTGATAGGTCTTGGACCCCACCTTAAAAATCGAAAATACCTTGTACCATGGCGATCTTTGGCCATCGAGGCCCTTGCGCCATAAAAATCCATCATCATCATCAAAATACGAAGCCAGCGGGCACAAAAAGTACCATTCACGCACCTTCACACAGTGCCTGTGATATCAGCGCCAGTTATCGGTTGAGTGCTGCAGCTGCACCAGCAGAAGCAAAAATATGCATGAACTGTCTCGTTGCCATGGAAACCGGATGATATCGCGCGCCACTTGTTTCTTTGCGTTTGGCCAGTCAGTCACCGTTCAGCGCAACCACTTGATGAAGGGGCGGTAAGCGTTTATCTTTTTTTCTGCAATTCTGGCGCTTCGACTGCCAAAATAAATTAAAGTACATCAAATAAGACAACAGGAATTACGCTCGTATCGGTGATATCTGTTCTATGTAATGCGCGGCCTCATTTTTTGCTTATTCTTAATGAAACTTTCATCATCTCGGCTGCCGGTGTGGCACGAAACTGAATGAGGTGGCTTGGCTTGGCTTATTTTCGGCTTCACTTCGGGTATCCTCTCACTGCCAGCGCCCGATTGGAACCGTGGCGTAAACGGCGAATTAAATCGTCGGAGCGTCGCCTTTGCGGAAATGACAAAGGCGGCAGCGGGGCGCCGATGACGGTGGACGGCCAGATCGCTGCTTCCATTACGGCCGGCTGCCTTAGAGCCGGTGACGACGCTTGCCGCTTCCAAGCCGCGAATGAAACCGGCTGTCCCGCCGAGGCTTCGGCGGCGGCGAAGATATGAAGACGAAGCGTCAGTGGGAAACGAGTCGCGAACGGAGAGAGGGGAAATTGGAATAATACGCAATACCAGCGCGTGGTGCGCGCAAGGAAATGGGGGGGGGGGGGGGGGGGAATGTGGAGCGAGCGCGGAAGCCGTACACGAGGAGGAGGGAGTGGGAAAAGGAAGAGCGCGCTTCTTGTTCGCCCTGGCGACGAGGTCGCGATTGACAATTGAGCTCGCAATCTACGCAGTGCTCGCCCTCGCAACGCGTACGAATGTTGCGCACACCTGACGAAGAGGAAATGGGATTTTCCGTCGGCGGCGAGTTGAGACCTGGGGAGGGGAGGGGGGGGGGGGGAAGCCGCTGGATCCTGTGCGGCTGTGGAAGTAAAGGACGATGAAAACGAAGAGGCCGAGTTAAGGAAAGTAAAGGTGAATCTCGGGCCGAACTCGCCCAGCGTAATGGGAGGCGGCAGAAGAAATGCGCGCTATATTTTAACATGTCGGTCGCGCTTTGTTCTTTGTTGGGGTAATGTACAGTGCGAGTGAGAAGGAAGGGAGTGTCATTTGGTTGTAAAGTGAGAGTGAGTGCAGGTTGCTGCTAGAACGTTATTGGCACGACTTTAGTAATTTGTGTTAATCCCTATGTTCAGCCTTGCCTGATTATTAAGTTTTTTAATGCGATATCATTGAAAGCCTCACCGGAAAATATATATATATATATATATATATATATATATATATATATATATATATATATATATATATATATATATATATATATATATATATATATATATATATATATATATATATATATATATATATATATATATATATCTTCAGTCATAATATTCGCCCATTGGCTGGAGGCAAGTGACGCCATCAGACCCAAAGGGACGTCACTTTCGATAAAGGCATCAACATCTTGTAATATTATCGCTTTTCAAACACACTATGTAGTAGGGTGTCCCTGTAAATTTTTTTTTTGCCACCGAAGAGCAAGAGCACTAGTCGCACTGTTAACCAAGCACGTTAATCAGATGATACATGTCGATGTAGTCGGATACAACTCAAGAACAAAGCGACAGATGTCCTTCATAGGAGGCCCTCCAGCCAATGGCGTCGACCGATTTTCATGGCGCCCCGGTTAATCCGACTAAGCCTTGGTTATTCCCCATTCATCTTCCACCCTCGGCGATTTCATGCTAGTAGTTCAAAGAAGATCAGTCAAAGGGGAGAGGGGAAACATCGGATTAGGGGGATCAATCAATCGGTCGGTGCCATTGGCTGGAGGGACTTCTTTGAGAGGCATTCGCCTCTTCGTGCTTCACTATTATCCGAATATAGCCATTGCCACTTCTTGGGCAGCTTGCGTGGAGATCAACGCTGATTTTTCAGTCCCTTTATCTTGGCACTGATGTTGAAGAATTGTTTGACCGGTTGCAAGCAAAAACAACAATAACAACAAAAGAAGTGCCCAGTGCGGGTTGTTTGCTGATCTCCTGAACAAAAGGAAATGTGATCCGTTTTCTGTAGCTTATGAAACGACGAACGAAGTCAGCGCTTTCCCTTTACCAAAAGGTTGTTTGCTTTTCGGTGCCTTTATTTATTTAAGACTTGTTCATAATCGAAATTATTGTTAGCGCTAAAATTTTCCAGTCTTTACTTAAGTCGCTCCCAAAAACACATTCGTCCTTCACCGAATTTTGTGCCACGTCCACTCAGCTTTGAAGGGGTTGTATTTGGTTGAGAACAAGGATGAGGAGCTCTGCGAGTTTGCGTTTATTCATTCTGTTTATAGCCCTACCAGAATGAGAACAATGTGCCCGGTCTTCTTCACTGAGTGTCTCGCGTGCTAGGTATCTTAAATTTATATGTATAGTAGTTACGCAGACAATGTAGAGTGCCTAGACGTCCATTTCAGGCACTGATCAACCAGATCAAATTTTCGTTCTTAGTAAATATCTGTACTCTATGGCTCACACGTAATGTTCACATTTGTATGTCAGTGAAAGACGCATTTATCGCAGAGTAAATTATGATTTAAAAATTTTCCCGTCATTCGGATCCGACTCGTGTAGTAAAAACCGGAAAGGGCTCTGCGATCACCGTTGTTAGTGACTCGCGGTATTGCATAGCCTCAGGGATCCGGGCGAAATTTCGCTGCAGGTCACCGCAGTTTACTTGCGAGAGCAGCCAAGTGTGGCAACGCCTGTATTTCATTTCGACCTGTGCTGGCATATGAAAGCTCATTTGAAGTAGGCACTCTTTCATTTGAACTCGGTAATCTGTTGACGTTAGCCAAATTCAATGTCCTTTTTCAAACCGTAATGTCACACTTTAAACAGGAAAGAGAAAAAAGGAAACAAGCATTCCTCTAGCGCACACCCTTTTATAAAAGGGTGCAGAGGACTGCTTGCTTACTCCCTTTCTTAGTCTCATATAGGCGTATTCGCATTAAGTTGCAGGCCTTCGCCTTTGAACTGGCGGCATACCTTGGGTACAGCACTGCCGTCGAGCTAAATTAGAGGCCAACTTCAACGAAATTTTTCGCACTGTAGAAGGACTTTGTTCTTGGAATACGTCAGGACAGAGCTCTAAAGTATAAATATGGCATTCGTAATAGAAGCGAGTGCTTCTGGAATCGTTCTCAATAACAGTCGTTTTCAAACCAAAACTGGCAAAAAAAAAAGGCGGCCATTACCAATAGCCGGAAATAACATAAAAATTGGGGCACACAGAACTACAGGGGCGCTTTATAGTTGTGGCGTTTTGGCGGCTCGCTGCTGGCGTAGAACGCCGCTCGCATCCATTACTGGGAACGAACGCCCGCCAACCGGTTCGTCCTTCGGCCACTGACGAGAGATGTCGCTGCTAGTAGAACTTTTGCGAAACCTTTGTTCCGTGGAGAATAGCCCTGGGCGAGGGTAAGTTTCGATTAATTTTGACGAAACCAAGCAAGGGCCCCACTGGAGTGCCACGTGAAAGAAAAAAATATTTCCGTATCTCGCACAAAGCTGGCTGTGTGCCGTGCATCCGAAAAGCATGCGGAACACGCTCTCATGTGCGACACGCTAGTTAATGCCCCGACGGCTACACAGCGCTGCGGCATGATAATCTCGCTTAAAATTTCGATGCACTTTTCCACAGTACGACAGTAGTCCAGCAAGCCGCATTTCAGCTTGCATTGTTTCAATCCACGCCGTCCGTAATCAGTTAATTCTCGGCTTGAGAAGTTTCTTGGTGGTCAGTAACTACGTCATGTCCGGTAAGTTGTCTAACTGCGCGTTAGACCGCTAGGCAAACACGTCGTCTGCTCTGTAGCGTTTTAAGCGCTTATAACAACAGAACTGGTTCTCTAATAAGCGTGAACGTTGCGTGTCGCTCGATGATTGACCGACCGGATCCCGCCACCCGCTCTCGTGGTCTGAGCCCGTCAGCGGCTGCTCTCTCCGAGGTGAACACTGGTGCTAACGCATACTCTGCCGCGTCAGTCACACCAGTCTTCTGTATTTTTTCTTCTTTTGCTGAATTTCTAACATCTTGTCCATCTTGGAAAAAGAAAAGTTGTCCACGATCCCTCTTGTGTTTATTTTAGAAATGATAATATCGCGTGAAGAGATATTATCTAACCGCCTGGTTGTCTCCTGTATTGACCATATCAATGTTCGTGCGCAAAATCTTACAACGCGTTCAGTTGTTGTCCGTCAGAAACTTCCTGATCGCTACTTCATCTGCTGCGAATTCGCCCAGCCGTATTGCCTGGCGTCTACTATGAATTGCAGTAAAGAAATTACTGTCACAGACCCTAAAATATTGTACGAGTTATTAGCACAATACGACTGATACAATTTCTTAAAAACTGTGCTTCCTGGTGAGATATATGAAGAATTCGTTAAACTGTTCAAAAAATTTAAGCAGGCCGCCACGCGGCGTCTCCATATTAAGCAGCGTAGTGTTGATAGCAGATGAATGTCAGCGGAAATATTGGCAGAAATTAAAGAAAAATAGTTACTTTGGACGCAAGTAATGCGTACGCCTTCTTGCGACGAGTTGCGACTCAGGTTTAGCATATGCAGAAACAGAGTCAATGCGATGGTTAGGCTTTACTGATTTATGCAAAAGTTTTCACGTCCTTAAATGTGGTTTACTGACAATACTGAATCATATAATTTCAACAGCCGAAATACCAGTCCTCATGAAAACCGCCGCTATTATTCCAGGTTTCAAAATAGGAGCACGCAGTAAGGTAGAAAATTATCGACCCATCTTAGTTTTGCCTGTGATATCCAAAATATTAAAAAAAACACTTGCTTCAGAGTATGCAGGGTTTCTAGGATAAACATGGTGTCATTTCTGCTGGCCCAGTACCGTTTTGTGCAGGGCAGAGACACCCAGGTTATTCTTGAAGATTTCGCTGATACTTTGAATTCTGCTTTTGAGTCTAACCAGGTTGAATGTGCGTTGTTTCTAGACGTGAGTAAAGCAATTGACAGTGTTTGTCATAGCCTGCTCTTAACTAAACTTAAAATGTTAGGATTTAGAGGCTCGTTTTTGCTATTGCTTACCAATTTCTTACAGAACAGGCGGCAGCTAGTCTCGGTCGCCAATTTCCGCAGTTGTTGTACTGATATCAATGCTGGTGTCCCACAAGGGTCCATTTTGAGCCCTTTGCTATTTAATATGTTTGTTAATTATCTAGTTAACTCAGTGCCCGGTCGTTTGTTTCAATATATGCTGATGATACGCTTATCATTTCCTGTGCGAAGCACTTTTCTGATGCTATTAATTATCTTCAAAGTACTTCAACAAAAGTTATAGACTGGTTCGCTCACAATCTTATCAACGTTGAGGTATCCAAAACAAATCTGATATGCTTTTGTAACCCATTAAAGAAATTGACGCTTGCCCGGTCTGTACTTTTACATACATCTGATTGTGCCCAGTGCTCCTATACACCACTGGTTTATGCTTCCCGCGTAAAATATCTCGGTTTGCTGTTTGATAGTGACTTATCTTGGAATTCTCACCTTCGCCATGTCTGTCAGAAATTACGCGCTCTTTCTTGCTTGTTGTTCAATATTAGATACTACATGCCTTTTTCCGTTAGAAAAGCAGTAATACATGCCTTGGGTTACAGTGTTTTAAGGTATGGCATAACAGTTTATGGGCATTGTGTGCTTCGTTGGAAAAACAGACTTAACTCCATCTTGCGCTCAAGCTTAAAAAAAAAAACAGTGCTTACTATTTACAACTTCCAAAGTAATGTGATGTTTTTTTAGTTTTTTAAGGCTCCCAAACTTTAATGCTCTCTTACTTGAAACGGTTGTACTCAAGAAATTTTGGGAAAGTGCTTATAAAGTTGAGTATGTTCCGAGTAGATCTCTCAGACCAAAAGAGAGATAGCATTCCCCGCTCTTCCACTCGCTATGGTAAAATAACTCGTGCATTCTATGTTCCTTCGTTACTAAATGTGTTGCTGAGAAGTGCATTTTTTGTAAGTACAAATTATAAATTATAAAAACTTTTGCGTTCATCCGTTTTCACCTGACCTCTAACTTTGTGTTGAAATTCTTGGTGTAATTTATCGTCTGCTTTGTGTTTTTTTCGTGGTAATATATTCCTGGACACTCATCGCCTACATTGACTGATATACATTTGTTGTCGATGTAGTTTAATGGATTCAGCGTTTTTTTCTAGTTAACTGTGAGGTTTAATGTGTTCAACGCTTTATTGCTGCCCTACTTTTCTGTTGCTTTCTGTTATTCTTAGTTTGTAAGCGCCGCACGCGACTTCTCGGTACCTGCCAGGCGCTGCCATACAAGCCCAATGAGGCTTCGGCAAGCCTGAGTCTGTAAAGTGTCTTTGCAGTGCAGAATAAACTGATTGATCGATTGATTGGTTGATAATTTAAACTTGCAATATTCATCTGTCGTGACACTTCGTATGAAATTTTATACATAGCTTTAAGAGGTTAACTGTAGCTGTTCTGCGTAGGAAAACTAAATAGCTCACATTTCTGAGGCCAGGGTATACTATTTAAGCGGAAAAATATTTTTTTTAAATCAAGATAACGAGCGGCACCTGAAAGAAACAGAGTTGCGGACCACTGCTGTCCCACTGAAAGATGTATCACAAGCGTGTGCAAAGAACGAAAAGCTTATGCTTATGTTTTATCTCGAGCTAAGAGATCCGCTTGTCTTTCCCATTTACATAATACCCTCAGCACGCATCGTATACCACACCTAGCACGAATGCGCCTATACAGCTTTGGTGTATAGTGCCATGATAAGGGCACTATACACCGCTAACGTTTTGGCTCTCTCTAGGGTGCACCCCTTTAATTTTTTTTCCTTCCCTAATCGCGGGTCTTCGCTTCTGTCACCGCTATCTCGCTTGCGCACCGCGATAGGTTTTAACTCAACTACTGTTCCTTTTATTTCTTGCTGCCAGTCCCATGCGTTGACGCGGGATCTTTGAGTAATGAAGGCGGAAGAAAAGAAAAAATAAATCAGTCAGAGCTAATTGCTCTACAAAAGCCGTAAAAGTAGACGGAAATAAAAAGAAGTTATTAACAAACTAGAGTTCAGCTTTAGTGACGTAACGTTGGTTTTTATTCTCTGCACCTGTTGTGTTCAGCTTAACGGTCCGTCCTAGTTTTCAAATAGCTGCTAACGTCTAAATAATATTCCAACATTCGCGTTTGGCTTACGTTCTTTTAGCTTTTCGCTCGCTGATCGGTAACTTAACCGCAGGTTTATACTGTTTGTTGGTGGATGGTAGGCTCTGAAAGGTACATATTAAGTTTGTTGTGTATTACGTTGTCTATTTTGTCATTGAGACTGGGATGCACAGTGTGAACAGATTTCCTGGTCTTCCTTGGCCTGGTTAAAATTAAATGAATTAAATCACGAATGTAACGCCCCTTACATTCCGGCATTTTTACGGTGCATGTGTCATTCTAATTTCGCTGCTTTATGAAGGGACTGGACAACGGATAACGTGAGGACAACATGTCGGTGTGATGGACACGACGATCAAGAGTTTATGCAGAGGTTAGGGCTGATTGTTTAAAATCGCATAATAATACAACAAATCAGTTAGAATCGTATTGGGGCTAGACATCATATAGTCTCGTGTTGTTAGAATCCTTGTGGTAGAGCATCCGCCTCCCATTCGGGAGGGGCTGGGTTGGATCTCCATTGCCGCCGGGTACCCACCGCTTTTCTCATGGGTACAACATTTCCCCCGGCCTGGTGCTCGGCTCTACTAGGGTGAGATGCTTGGCAAAAAGGGCCCTGGGCCAAACCGTTGCCTTGACGGATCAGAGATAAGTTCCGCCGTCAAGCAACCCTAAATCCGCCTCGTGCGGTAGATCTAGCGTACTCCCTAAAAGGGGCGATGTATGTTACATAAGCTCTCGTGGGATTCCCGTCACAAAATGAACGGAATGCATATACGGTTGGCAACGCAAACAGATTCCCTCTTTAAAACATGCGAAGTTCTTGCAGTTACCAGCATTCTAACTGGAGCTTCATACCTCTTGTATTTGCTAACCTCAAGACAGACCTGTGGTGCAGTGTTTAAAGCCTCCTTCCTTTGCTAACGGAATGAAGCTGCTATGCTTTCAGTTGAAAATATGCCGCCGTTGCGAACATTCAGCATGCTGTATATTCATTGATTGAAGTCTAGCGTGGGACCTGGGCAGTCCCTGAAATGGAGTGTGCTAGAGGGCTGTTTACTCCTTTTTTACTCGCCTATCAGGTAATTTGTGTTTACAGTGCGATTCCCCTGTTTAATGAACCGAGAGGCTAATTGAGCTTCTTTTTCCTTTTGTTCTTGCAGGTAAGCCCCCCATGTCCAGTTTGCCTCTTGTGCATCGGCTCAACGCTCCGGATGCGCTTGGAAAGCGCCACTATTCAAGTATATATTGCTTAATGTGCCATGTGTTTTAGCGAGCACAGCAAATTTTAGAAGCCTCACTGGTTAGAGCCTTGCATTCACTCAGTGTTCTTAAAGAATAATGTCGTACTAAAGCCAAGTTACTGCGGTGGACGGGCGAGACGCTTACAGGTTGAGTGAATTCTTTCATTCCCTCTCCACCTCACCTCTAGAAAACCATAGTAAAAAAAGAAAGAGAGAATGAAGGCCGATCGTAGCATAGGACACAAACTGTTAACCCTGAACAAGTTATAATATTAAGCGCTCCTATTGTAGCGATATTACGATTAGACCCACATAGTCTTCCCTGGCTCCTCTCGCCTCTACGCAGCTATCCCTATTCGAGGCATGCTTTCACGAAAAGCTGCGTGCCTGGAAATAGCCGATTGAAGCGAAATATTTCAGTCGCGTTTTCTCTAATCCGTAGCGTGTCACAGAAGGAAAAGCAAACAGTGCGAAGCTTCGCGGAAATACCCTGCGCTCAGGCCTACAACGACCCTGCTGCCGGCCGAACGATCTCATGACAGCGCAGCGTGCCAGTCTTGGTCAGGGCGTCGCCGTCATTGGTGCTAGCAACACTGAAGACAAACGCCACCAACACATACTGTGATACAGCGTGTAGCAAGCGCGCTTTTTTGTTTTTGTTCGCCCGGAAAGGCTGTACCCAAACAACGAGGTGTTTGTAGGAACGCTAAATTCTCCCAGCAACCCCGCCGACGTCAGTATAGAAGTACGGGAGCCGCATTAGCGCGTCTCTAATGTGAGACCCGTATCTTTTTGGGGGATGAATTTACACTGTCCTGGTCAACTTGTATATTTGCGTTCACAGTTAAAGATCTGCAACCAAGCCTCCTGGAATGGTTAGAAGAAGTTTTTGTTCAGTTCATGCCTACCATACCAAACACCGCGACGTGGGGTTCATGAGGAAGCTGGCTGCAGCTTAGAGAAATAAAAGTGCAGGCAGTATAAACACAATGACACCTTTTCTGGGCGACAGAGAGCGCCAGACAACGGCGAAATGGAAGACGCGCGGGCGTCAGCGGTCGAAGAGGCACCTGTAAAACGGACGGAATCACTCTTATGCTGCTCCAGAGTTCAGATAGCGCCGGCAACAGCGCAAATGCCCCCCCCCCCCCCCCCCCCCCCCCCTCCCCAATATCACTGGAAGGTTCTGCAAGGGCTTCCTCGCCGACTTTCCGCCTATTGGCCCAGGAGTAAAGAGAGCTGGTTCCCATATAGTTCGCGCCAATAGTGTGTGCCCTCTCTTGCTTCTGTGATTCGAGAGAGGTAATGTGAGATACTTAGTTCGGAGGCCTTGGCCTGGCTACTGAGCATGATTCAGGGACGCAAAGTTGTGCACGTCTTTGCAACGTCCGTACGCATTGAAAATAATGATGGGGACTAGAGGAAATAGTTTTCTTGATAACGACAGTGGAGTTTAACGTCAGCCTTTCGACGTGTCTTATATGTGGCTGCTGTAACACGAGTACGAGCATTAATCCGTGCTCGCTTTACGAAGGGTCTGTTTTTCGTAGCGGTCACTAACTTCGTCTCTTCCTGTGTTACCACGTGCGTAAGGAGCGTGAGACGGTCGTGTAGCCCGCTCAGCGCCCAGTCGCAGAGTTTCTCGCATCCCGTGATTGCAGGCGCGACCGACGACGATTGCCGGCGGTGGCCTATTCTGCAGCCTACGCGTTATTGGACGAGGCTGGAGGCTATCTTGAAGATTGAACAGAGCGCATGGAAAGATGAGGAGGACCGGGAGACGCTGCCAGAGCAGCGTGAAAAATGCGCGCTGTCTCTCGTGCCGACCGGAGCCCCTTCGAAGCGCGGCCTCGGCTCTCTTTCTGCCCCGTGCCTTTTGCTGGCGCTGCCCGCTGCGTTGGTGCAATATTGATTCGCGGTGGCGGAAGACAGGCCGCGCTGTTGGGCTGGCGCCCCTGCGTGTCTTCATTGTGGCGGCAGCCCTCAACTGGAGCGGGGCATAAAGGTGGACCCTCGTTCATTACGAATGGAGAAGAGCCGCTGATGGAGAGTGATGGGCTCGCAGGTCGGCGGGGCCTTTGACTCGCTCTGTTCGGCGCTGCCGGTGTCTGCGCCAACGCTTCGTGTGTTGTTCCGCACGTTTGCTTGCTTCTTTGCATCAGTTGGTGTGTAAATTAGCTCCGTCATTGCCCCCGTGCAGTATTCAGGTGAAGCACCACCGAACGCCACTACTCCTGTGCCAGTAGGTGCGGCATGGGCACGTGTACAGATTCGCTTTCATTTGCCTCGCGTTGTCTGGGTACTTTCTTTTACTGCGAGGTCGCCGGCGAGTGCTGCCGCGGTGATTAGGCGAGACATTATAGTGTGTGGCTTCGGGTAAGGTCGTCACTGATTCTTGCGCCACACACAGCCGCTGTAGTCTGAAACCTGTTTCATGGTTTTATGGGGGTTTAACGTCCCAAAGCGACTGAGGCTATGAGGGACGCCGTAGTGAAGGGCTCCGCAGATTTCGACCACCTAGGGTTCTTTAACGTGCGCTGACATTGCACAGTACATGGCCCTCTAGAATTTCGCCGCTAGTCTGAGATATCCGCTCGCAACGTTACTAGACTAGGTTCAGTTGTCGAACTCTCCGTAGGCGCCATGTATTGCGGGCGCCTCCATTCCTTGACTGGCCGCCAGATGGCGGGAGCGCCGCAAGTTGCTCTACGCGTGTGCAGCTCTGCGTTGGCAGTGCTCGGTTCCTTTCACTCAGCAGCTTACTAACGTGACTACCGATGCCCTTTTTTAAATGCTTGTATAGCCTTGTGTTTAGCAGATTGAATGAACATCCTTGCCGAGCTCTGAAAATGCTGCTACGCTCTCCCAGAGTCCGCAGTTAGAGTCTTTCCTCAGAGCCCTAGCAGCCTTGGCTGTCCGCTGCGGCCTACAAATCAGCTGTTGCTGGTCGTCGCACGTTTCGCAAAGCAGCATAGTCAAGGTTCCCGTAACAGTTCGTCATTGGCCACTGAGACGCCAAAGTCGTTTTTCAGATCTCGTTTGTTTATATTAATCTCGGCTTGAGTGTATGTCACGCTTTCGTAGTAGTAATGGGCTTGAACACGCCAACACGTTCGTCGGCCGCAGTTAACTGTAGGCTGCAGAAAAATGCAAGTCATTCCTTTCAAGCCTATTCTTAATAGCGGACGAAGTCGTGAAATAGCCGTCAGCATGCCAATCGGTGCACTCTTTAAAATAGTAGGAATGAATCCACGGCACCATCTCTTCAGATAAATACACACTTTCAGCACTTTATTTCGGATGAAAAAAATGCACCTGGCACTACTTAATTTCCTCAGAGCACCAAATACAGAGGTGCAATATTTACACCTACATGAGCTTGGCTCTCTTGCGAGCAGACTTCACTTGCACATTCAAGGCACGTTCTCTCTGAAGGAATCGTGCATAAAAATGCATTCGTGTCACTAAATAAAATTTGATAATACGGGCAGTGAAATCTTCAAAATGCACACGGCAACCAACTGGTACAACAATGTCTTGGCCAAGCTCTTGTACAATGGTCCAAAATAGGTCCCCGAACACCTCATTCGATCGAGTCTTTTCTTCGACGACCCGCTCAATGCCTGCAAGCAGGGCGTTCAGGGCACTTGACGGTTGCTGCAGGGCACCAGGTACATACGACCGCATTTCAGTCAGGATCGCTGCTTGTGGAACATGGCAGGTACCCACGAGAGTATTCAGACAATCAGTACAGCTAGTGAATTTCCTTGCTTTTTTCACAACGTACCCTGCAAGGTAATACAGGACTGCATCTCTTGTGACAGGCCGATTGTAGTTGTGCTGGAATTCATCATCAGGTGCATGCTCCTGCAGTTGAATTTATTGAAGAATCTCATCCAGCCAGTCTTGCCGAGCCTGCTTCTGAGCAAGAGCTGCCAACTTGCCTGTGTTAAGGCTCTCCTCAACAGAAACAAGCACAGGGTCGGCATCACCGGAGCAATTACCTTTTGTTGCCATCTTTAGCGGCGTGTAGAGACTCAGAAGCCTAAATATTTGACTAAAATGCGTAATTGTGGGGTGATCTTCATCGCCGCCAAAGCTCCTCACGACTCCAAAGAAACGCTGCAAATAGAATACATAGTTTTGAGATTTGATCAAAAGAATTTGAGATACATGAAAAAAAAAAAAACTCTGCTGCCACTCACCTCCAGAGGGTCCTGATTCAGCTTTGCTGTGAGTACATACAGCACTTCCTTCTGATGCAGCAGAGCGATGATGTCCAAAACAGACAGAAGGGTCACACGAAGTGACTCGGTCGTTTGCTGCGATGCGAACAATTTTGTGTTTTCTCGAATGGTGTTTCGCTCTGTTGTGTTCAGAAGGTCAAGGAAGTCTCTAATGACCTACAAAGAAAGTAAAAAAAAAATGTGTGGCACTTATTGACAGTGATGGTAATGTATTCGAGTGAAATCACATCTCTGTATTTTACGCGAGAAACGTATGGAAAACGATAGAAAAGAATGCCACAAGTCAGCTTGACAGCCTGCCTGTACAGTTTAAAGATTTCAGGCACAATAACCATAAAAGAACTCACTTTTATCTTCGGAGAGTTCCTCCGAATGCCTTCAATGGGACACTTAGCATTCAGAGCATCAAACAACTCGTTCATCAGTAGCGTAAACTTCTCTGTGCCCTCTGTCCCTTCAAACCCTGGTTCACGTTGTTCTTTGTAGAACTTCAGTCCAATGGCAACGCTCCTACTGAAGAGCTGAAATAAAATTCAACACAGGAAATTGTCTTAAGGCATTTGATGAGTAAATATGAAGGAAGATTCGCCTCTACTAAAGAAATAAGGCATGCAAAGAAATGTTGAGAGGCAAAAGTAACATACCTGTGTTGCGAGCCGTACATTCATTTTTTTCCAATTTTCCCGGATTGACATGGGATGCGGTGAGCTTAGGGACAACTTTCAACTGCACCTTTTTCTCAGTTTCATAAAGTTGCTGATAATGTTTGTAATTGATGCAGTTAGGGCCCGCCTACAAACAATTAAACAAAAATTAAAAATGCACAGTACATTATTCAGTTCCAAATTCTCAGCAAGTTTTGTGACTATTACCTTTGCATATGTATGCGACAGGAGATGGTTTCTCACACACTTGATGATATGCGGTACATCACAGAGAAAGTGGAGAAAACGTCCATCTTCGAGGGTAGGGTGCGGAATTTTGTTAACTGTACTGGCCAGCTTGCCTGAAACTCCAACATGGGTCCAACGACAGCAATAATTGAGGCACTGTGCCGTTCAAGCTGCAAGACACATTCTATAACTAGCTTAGCAAGCACAAAACCAGGAGCTGCACCTCTTGTGGCAAAACTTGCCACTGGTTGCACCCATTTGTGAAAAAGAGGGACGAACATAATAACTAATGCATGGTCCGCAGATATGGCCCTGTTTTGTCCTGCTGCAGTCGAAAAATCGACGAATCCATCAAACTTATAAGGTGACCTGTTGAAGTGAACTGACTCTTTTAGTTTGATTTCATCTAGCACAAGTGTTCCACATCTCTGCACAGCAGGCTTGTCCTTAAAGAAGCCGCGAATTGTTTCAAGGGCAACTGCATTGTAGCCATACTCGCAAGGTATGCCTGAAACTATCTGATTGAGTCGACTGCCGGTGGGAAGTGGGAGAAGCTTCATGCTGCGCAGCAAGCCATATGCTTTCGGACTTGCAATTCGAAGTAGCAGGCAGTTCATCACCCACATCCTTGTGTACCGCATCCCTTGTGGGCCCTTAGCTTGCACTTGTTTCAGTGATGTCTCGAAAGCCAGTTGCTGTACTGGTGGAAGTGATCCAAGTGCTTCTTTCAACTGCACTGAATCCTTAGCTGACAACTGCTCTTTCAAGTTTTTGATATTGTCCAAAAGTGCAATTCTTGCTGCTGCTGCCCTCATTGCCTTCCTCTTGAGATTTGCCTCATTGCCTTCCTCTTGACATGTCTCCTTGCATACGTTTCTTCTGAGTGCGGCAGAACGCGCAAGTTGCCTGCAACGAAAGGACCTTGCACTTGGGAGACGTGCTGCAGCTGCTTCCATGTGCACCTTGTCCTTGACAAACATGAAGTCTGTCAACGGTGCTCAGTAGGTTTTGCAGGTCGTCAATAGTGGTGATGCTGACACGCGAGTACGCCTTTGCGGCGCGCCCGCGTGCGCTTGCTGTGGCCAGCTTCTCGTCTCCGATGCAAACGCATTTTTCTATTTATAAAATCCTGCTAGTCGAGCTGAGCGTGAGAAATGCAATGAAGGCACCACTACTGTCTCCAAGTGTAATTTTCTGCCACGAAGGCAGCAGCTCAACACGCTCTATGTCACTCAATAAGATCTCCTGAGTAGCTGCAGAACCGATGCCCAAGTCGAGCTCAACGTCTTCACTATTCGACCCATTGTGCTCTCCGATACCACGCACAGTACTTTGAAAGGTAGTCTTCCGAATCTCTCTCTTTTTTCGCTTTCTCTGGGGAGGCTTGGAGAGGTAAGAAGGTAGGTTTGGAAAAACCTTTGGGATGGCACCTTCAACGAGGCTCCATTTTCCACGGGGCGATTCAACAACATTTCCATTGATGACATGCACGTAGTTTTTCAGAATATCTTGGTCGTGAAAATGGATGTCACAAGCCTTAGACTTTGCCGAGAGCTCTTTGTCGGCTCGCGGAATGACCCTATTCCAAGCGGAACGAAGCGTCTCGTTGCTGGGAGCAGAGAAGAAATGCCGGGCTGATTTGCTGTTATCGGTCGCATAGCCGCTCGTGCAGCCAGGCACACAGCACGTCGGCATTGTTCACTTGCTGACCACAGTAAGCACTACGCACCTAGGCTACGACAATCGCAGAAAACAGTGACACTACAGCAAAAAATACCCCCAAGCCACACGAACAACAACCGCTGAGAGCAGAGCGCTTCACCGCCAGTGCCGCCAGATCCGCCGCGCTTCCCGAGCAAAGCGCGACAGCAGCGCCACGAGATGCGAAAATCGGTGGCGGGTCCGCGCAGCCACAGGAGTTTCAAAACAGAACCTAGTCTAGTAACGTTGATCCGCTCGCCACTATCGACATATGCCGCTTAACGGGGAGTGAGGACGAGGAGGGCAGGACAGGGAGAGGGAGAGAGAGGGGTCATTGATGTGAGCAGCGGCGGAGAGGTCGGCCGTAAGAAAGTGTATGTGGCCTGCTGTTCCTCATGGGAAATGGAAACGAAAAATGAGAGAAGGAGGCAGAGTGCGGTGTTGGAAAGTGACGGTGTTAGAACACAAGTTGCGCTCGCATTTAAAAGACAGGGTTCATACACTGTATGTGTCGTCGTTTCTTTCTTAGCTTCGGTAGTAGTTAACTGCTTAAACGCAGGACTGTAGCCTTGTGTGAAAGAGGCGAATTTACTTTTTCGGCGAAATAGCGTGCCAGGCTTCAACCGTGAAACCAATAAGCCACTTAGGGGAGGAAGCGTGAGCTATTCGCTTAGATTTGATACACATAAAGAGAGTGACGTTACAATCAATAAAAAAAGCATCATTTAAGCAACCGTTTCAGTTTGGAAGAACTGGCAGACATTGCTTATTTTAACTTGTCTCAGCACTGGTCGTAAGTTCTGAATTCTGAAGTTCTAAGTTCTGAGGTGTGAATCCTCGCGCTCTGCTTACTGTTATCCTATAGGTCCCTTCTTGGCTGCACTATACGCCTCTTTCTGCTGAACTCATGGAAATAATTGTCACAAGCGTCAAGATGCAGAAAAAGAAGTCGAGGACGCTGCAACTCTGCTTACTACGTAGGCAGAGTATTGAGAGACTCTGATATAGGTGTCGTGTCTGCAAGTGCCGCAGTACTGATGCCGATATGCACCAGCTGCGGTGGGTTCGCCCGGCACTAAAGCCGAGATCCGGCACTTGGCCGTAGCGGCTCTCTCGCCTTTTTCACGAGAAGAGATGCCCTGTGTGGAATGCCACGAGGAGCCAGCTGCGCCTGCAAAGTGGAAAGTGTGTGCTTGACAGCTGCCGCCATCTGCCGCATGCACCTGGCACCAACAGTACCTGCGCATTCGCAGTAGGAGCAGGCGGCTTCATTCTCAACCAGTGGTGCTGGAGGAGAAGAGGCACGCATGCGCAGAGCAGCCGTGTGAAAAAGGCCGATCCTTCGCCGTATACGTGAAAACAGAGACCTCATAACCTCTTACTCTTTGACTTTATTACATCTACATCCTTTTTTTTCATTTGTTTAACCATATGCTTCTCTTTCATTTATGATGAAAATTTATGCCCCCTTTGTGCGCTGAGGTAATAAACATCGCTTTCAAAAAAGAATTGCCATCAAAGCCTTGCGCAGTCCTTCGTACACCTGGGCTGTGGCCGAAGGCTGCATAAAAGAGAAACTAGTTGAAAATTTCACCAACAGCGCATGGTTGCCTTCCGCTTCGTCGTAGTGCAGTCCTCGTTCGTACCTGCTTCATTTGTCTTCCCGCCTGTCTACACTGCGTCGCCGCATCGCGGGCCGAGTTATACTTACTGCCTGTGGCTCGATGCAGCTAGACGGTAATTGACTATCCATTTCGTACAGACCGTGATACAGATGTAGAACTAGGCGTGCTCGTAAATATTTCTCCTTTCTTTTCGCTTCACTCTCTCCTCCTTCCAACTCGCCCCAGTGCGAATCGGCTCCGCGCATCCGCCGCGATCGCCTTCGAGACTCGACTATTTTGCTGTCAGCGGATGAAATGTTGCCGAGGCAGACATGCGCAGTCGGCGCGTGGCCTGTGTGAGCACCTGCCGCTGGCGGTCTCGCGTGCGTGCGTTGGCGCGATAATAACTGCGCCATTCAGGGCCCGCCTGACTTGTTCGCTCCTCCGCCCATTCACGATGCACGGCCGGACTCTATCATTTGTCTCTATGATTCTGGGAATCCCGCTGTTCCTCTGCGCAGTCACACGGAGTCGCATTGCGCGGAACGGCCCAAGTCCACGTGCTGCCATTTCGGCGAGAAAGCAATCGTCTTGCGCCAAGCAGAACATGCCGTCGTGAAATGTTAGGCTTAATTACCGTCGCGAGAACCCTGTCCACTCCGCGCATTCCTCCTCTTACTCAGATGCGAACAAGGTATACGGCGGCCCTGTTGCCCTCCATGAGAGACAGTTGCGCTCTCGCCACGAGCTCACATTAATAAGCCGTCCTGTGCACACTACTGAACAGAAAGTTTATAGTCAGGCTGACAAGGAGTGCTTCCAATAGGCCCGTGGTAATCGATAGTCAAGTTAGATCAAAACGATAAATTAAAGACCCTCTGGTGGCGTTTAAGTGACATCGCTCTCTTTGAGCTGTGGTTATACTCTCAATCTAAGCAGCCGTCTTGCAGCCCAGTACTTACTTTCTTATTATTCAGTGTTTTATTTTTCATCATTTGCACCGGGGCTATCTCTTTCCGCGTCTATTTCGTTTCCTGGCTCTTAGCGCGCTAGGGGAGCAGTCTTTCCTGAACGATGCTGCTAATTAGGATGCAGAGGCCTTCATGCCGGCCAGGATGACTGTCTTATCTGGCTACTAGATTTTCAGCGTACCAGCTTCACGTATTGGCCTCTAGCAACCAGGACATGGCCTTTAATTCATTTAATTCATGCGCCGTATTACCAGCAATCTCCGCTTTTTCTCAACGATGCCGGTCGTTTGGAACGGTAAGGAGTCAACGAGCGATGCAAGACTTGTCGGTGTATTCGATTGCAACTCTGTTTCTCCTCTCTGGGGGGCGGGGGGTGCCTTTATCGGCCCGCGCAGCGTTCGTGCTTAACTAATCTCGCATCGCCCTCTTTGTCATTTCTGATCAATGCTCCTCTCGTAAGCAATGCGTCCGCCACTCGAGCGAACGCGGTCAGCGCAGTGCCTAGAACGGCTGCCATGTCTTCGAGGGTCGCGGATCTCGGCTTCCAATTGTGTGGCGGCCGAGTCAATTTACGGCGCGGGATCAGGATGCGCCTGGGTCGGCTGCAGGGGCGCTCGCGCAGCTGCCGGAAGCGCGTGGGCAGCCAGCGCAGGCGCTTCCTTACCTGCACGCCTTGGACGCAAGCGGCGCAACCCGCAGAGAGCGCGTTGTCATTCGCCTGGAATCGACGGGCTGCGAGGAGCGATTTCTCCGAAGGGGCTCGCTGTTGTTCCTTTCCGTCATAGGCATCCTGATGGCGTTTGCGACTCTAACCTCTCGTACGTTTGCACGATCACTCTTTGTCGCTTTGATTACGCGTGTATGCGCAGTCCGCGGTAGCGACGCCGATGTGCCTCGGACCCGTCTTCACACCCCTCCAGCGGGGCATTCTATTGCTAGGTTAACTAATGACTAAGCGCACGCCCCGAAAAAACAAAAGGGGAGCGCATCTCCTTTGCCGTGCTTTATCGCTCGAGCCTTCCCCCGCGAGGCGCCGTATTGGTGGCTTCTCCGCTCCGTGGACATCTCTCCATCTATTACGGCGAGGATCCGTCGTGGCCTCCCGTCTGGGAAGAACAAGTACACGCACTAATGACAGGGTCCGCCTAATGGTCCGCCCAATTCCCGGCCCTAAACGGTCCCGTGAATGGGCCCACGGAGCGTTTGCATGCTGGGAGCACGTCTTTCAAAACCTCTTTCTTTCTTGTCTTTTACTTCTTTCCTCGTGCACCCTGGCTATCCTCGTGTGTACGTGCTTAACGTGTGTACGCAAACTCACCACTACCCTCCATCGTTGTTTCTGCGCTGTGCACCGCCCCCTCGCTTCAGTCAGGCAGTGTACGGGGCACTGGTTGTTATGGTGCAGAATGCGACCCCTTGAACCAGTCCTTGATAGCTCCGAATGGAGCGAATGTTTAGACGCATGATTCGGCCATCTCTGAAGCGGGGAAACCGCCTGTAAAGAAGCTTGGTTTCTTGATTAAGTCGGAGTATAGTGTCAGGTACGCCCGGATCTCTGTAGCGGGTATCGGCTGCCAGGAAAAGATGACCCGCTGATCCAAGGGCTTTTTATTTATTGTTCCATACCGTCAACAAAGCGCTTTGCAACAGATTTCACTAGTGGGTATGAATTGTATGTTGGCGACTGTGCGTACAAATCGTAAACGTCATGTCGGCCATCATTCTTGAATAAACAAGGGCGACAGCGTTGGCTGCTCGTGACTGCTATACATTTTGCTTCCAAGCATCTCGCCAAGAGCATTGCCTACAGCACAGGTAATTATGTGTCTTCGCGACAATGTTGAGCCGGAGGCCTCCAAAATTTTAGATGAAGGCGTGAAACGAATACGACAAGGTGTTCCTTCGCAAGTGTTGTGCCACCGCGTAACGATCTCGCGCGTAGTCACACCGATGCAGTCAACGTTCGCCCTGTAGGTAAAAGAAAAAAAAAGAAGATCGGTTCGAACCGAGCGTTTTCGTGCCCAAAGCCTTGTTGGACATGGTAGGAGTGCTCGTGTTAAGAGTGAAGATGCATGGATTAGTCTTCCGTTGCATATAAACGCGATCGCTTTAGTCTGTTTCGCGTTGCTAAAAGAAATGCACCTTCTGCCACTGAGCCAGAAAGCCCGGTCTTTTCAATGAATTTCAAAAGCGGTTTAGCTACCGAGGTCCGAGAGTCGTCGGAGGTGACCATTCATTCACCTCGGAAGCGGCAACAGGGGTGTCACCCAATACTGCGAGCGCAGCACAACAGCCGTCTGGGAGCCGTGTTGACCGCAGTGGTGCGTGGATGGCGTGCTCACCACCACCGCTGCAGGTACGACCTTGGCCGACCCTTCCTCGATGGGGCCAGAGGTCGAGTGGCGGGGCGCGCGTGTCGATGATTCGCCGAGGCCGTTCGGTGCTCCATTGGCGCGACCCCCGTCTGCCCAGCTAGTTTACCGTCTTCAGGGGTGGTCGACGACACGGCGCTTCCGAGGCCGTGCAATCCTTTTTCTCAAATTGTGCGGTACTAATGACTTTTTTGTTTTTACTTTTGTGTTCTTTTTGTTTTGCTTCAGACAGATTTAGTATCCTGCGTATCGCATATAGGGTGCCTTTTGATGCAAACTAGCGAACGAATTAAATGGTGTTTGTGAAGGGATCGAATGGGCAGCTGCGTTGAATCACTGTGAGGTCGATCACGCGCCCAGTCCGTGGGCTGCCAGGACGCGTCCCCAACACACTCTCGCCACTTCCGGCACATTATGGTTCCTGCTGTCTCTGCGGCAGTGATGAACAGCCCTAATGGGGGCCCACTCGGCTTCGAAGGTCAGGCACCTGCGCTGCACAACGCTGCGCGGGGACCGAAAGGCCGACGCTGCCCTCGCGCAGAAGGTTTCATTACGGGAAAACGGGGTCTCTTTCCGAGGCGGGAGCATTTAGCTGCTCGCCTTAAACAAACACAGCCGCGTCCACCGCCGATGGCTCGCGGCGCCGCGGCCCGCCGCCCTTGCCGACACCCGACACACTGTCGTTGCGTCTCGCGGGGGGGGTCCCGTGCCGTGAGCTAATGGGGACGTCGGTTTCGGGGAATTGTCCCGGGCGGCGGACGTCCATTTTAACCCCCGTAAACAACAGATGCGGATCCCTCGTTGACGCCGCCGCGTGCATTAGTGGCACCGCGGACACGCCGGCGCCTCCTTGAAGCATCTGTCGAGAGACGACTCCCAGTTGTTTGGACCCTCCCGGAATGTTGTCGCGCCTCGTCCGTAACAGCGGCAAGCTAAGCCGCGTATGCGCACGAGAGGCGCCCCGCTGTGGTCCGATGACAGGACTAAGTGCGGAACAGCTGCGGGCCGGACGAGAGTCAAAGGAAAACGATTGCGCCTGCGGGCACAATGGGAGGTTGTTTTTGCTTTTTCTTCTGGGGGCGAGAGTGTGAGCAATACTGTGAAGGCATGGGGCGTGCCACCTAAACCTGGTGGGCCAATCATTTCGAGTGTCTATTCCCGGAATGCCATGTTCGTATAGCTATTTTGATGTTCTTTTCGTGTTGGGCATTTTAGGGAAAGGGTTTTGAACCTTGCCGAAGCGGGAAGGCGTGCCATACAGTTTTTGAACCAATCAGGTGTTAGTTGTTTGTGATTGGGTGATGCAAGGGGTGGGCCAGTCTCCTAGGTCTTTAAAACCAGGTCCGGAGCCGGGAAAAGGCGTTCTGAGCTAGATTTAGATCCCTTGCATCTTTGGCGATGCCAAGGAGGGAAGATTTTCCCTTAGCCAGTTCCATGTAATCATGCTTGCCGTTTATTCTGTTGTAAATATGTGAATTCCTGTATAAAGTTTCAGTTTTCCTTCCTTCAGTCAAGTTTTGCCGGATCTCGTCTGTTATACCGTCTCGTCTCGGACGGTGGGGCACCCGGTGGTGGAGCCCGGTATACGAGTTATACGAAATCTCACCACGACCAAGAAGAACGAACCTATCTTTACTGGCGTCCGCGACAGGACCCTTTCGTTATCAGGAGATAGCAAAGGAGGAAGAGACGACGTTCCGGCAACGGGCCAAGCATCGGCGGCTGAGGAGGAGCAAGAGCTGAAGGCAGGAATCGGCAGCTTCCAAGGGAACCAGCAGCGGAGACTCCAAGGGTGGACCAGCAGCGCAAGGCGGTAGCCGGTCGGGAGAAGCTGCGTGGGGAAGCGGGCGGCGACAGAGAGACAGCGACAGCGACGAAAGTCGGACGCCAGCGAGGTGCATCTCATCAGTGGGTGAGTCCTCTTTGCCTTTCACCTTGGCGGGGGCATTGCTGTCTGGATAGGCGGTCTGGGAGTGCATGAACACCCGGTTCGCACACTTAAACCCGGACAGGCGGAAAGCGAGCACGATGAGTGAGGGATAGGAAACGGTTGTTTCGGAGGACAGTTCGTCTGTGTCTGACGCTCAGATTAGCAAGATGGCTCTGGAAATGAAAAAAGAAGAGGCCAGAGCTGCTGAGGAGCACCGTCGAGCTCTCGAGGTCCAGCTTGAACTTGCAAAATTCCAAGCAAGCAACAAAGGAGTAAGCCTGGAGCAGAACGCCACGGCGTTGGAGAGAAGCGACTCGCGAGCGGAGTTCTGTCGGTACTCGAAATGGTTGTCGGGAGTGCTCCCGAAGTTCCCGGCAGAGGCAGAAGTGCCTGTCTGGTTCGAGTCGATTGAACACACCCTGGAGGCCTACGCGGTCCCGAAGGAACAGTGGGGCCAAATTGTATTTCCGCTAATAGTGGATAAGGTGCGGTTCTTGTCGACGCGCTTGACACCTTCGCAGCATAAGGAGTACGAAGTCCTGAAGAAAGTGGTGCTAGAAGAGCTTAAGCTCTCAGCGGGAGAATATCGCAGAAGGTTCATAACATCGAAAAAACTGCCTAATGAGAGCTGGAGGGCGTTTGCGACTCGCCTGCAGAGTTATCTCAATTTCTATGTGGAGGAAAGGGGGGTGAAAACGTTGGAGGGAATTGTTGAGTTGCTAGTGGCGGACCAACTAAAGAACACCCTGTCTGAGGACGCCCTTCGATACGTAACTTTGCAGGAGGGTGAGGGATGGAAGAAAGCGCCAACGTTGGCGGCATTACTGCAGACGTTCGAGGAAGCGCAGGGAAAGAACAGCGCAGTGAAAAAGCACGAGCAGAAAAAGGGGGAGAGCTCAAATGGTCGAGACGGAAAGCGAGATACGTACCAACCCAAACGGGAGGCGACAGGAATACAAAGGCCGGACACGAAGCAGAAGTATAAAGGGTGCTTTTCGTGTGGGTCGATGGGTCACAGGAGGGCCGAATGCCCGCATGGCTCGGGACGAACACCCACGAAAGCGCTTAACGCTAAAGGGGAAAGCCTTACTGCACGGGTGGCGACACAGGCACGAGCGGCCGCACAAAGCGAACTAAGACCGATAACTCTGTCTTGTCAGAATAGGCAAATTAATGCAATTCTGGACACAGGCGCAGAAATCACGGTTGTGCGGGAGAGCATAGTACCCCCGGGACTGGTGGAGCCACATGGGTCCATCGAATTGGTGTCAGCCTTTGGTGAAAAGGTACGGGCTAAGCTTGCAGTTGTGCCCCTGATGTTAAACCGCGGGGCAGGCATTTTCTCCGAGATTAAAGAAGCGGTGCCAGTGGTATGCGCTCTGACCGACAAGCTAGCGTCGAGAACGGACTGTTTGCTTTCGGAGGAAGCATGGGAGTCACTGAGGGAGGAGTGTGATATGAAAGGGCTAGTAGAGGCGAACGACGGTCAGGTGGCAGACCACGTGGGGGTGGAACGGGACAAGTTACACGGGCCGCTAGAAGAGAAACCAGTCAAGGAGGGCGTAACTCCCCACGCGGAAGTGCACGCGGTGGTCGGCAGGGCAAGCGAGAGCGGCGCACTAATCGCCGAAGACACAGCTCGTAGTGTAACCGAGGAAAGCAGCGCCTCGGCGGTTTTCAGGGAGGAGCAGCGCAATGACGCCACATTGCAAGAAGTGTGGAAAAACGCCAGGGCTGGGAAAGGTGGCATAACTGAAGTAGACGGTCTCCTCTACCATAAGGAAAACTTGCTTGGGCAACCAGTAATGCAGCTGGTGCTCCCTAAATCCCGACGTCAAGAAGTACTTAGGTTAGCCCATGAATCAAACTGGGGCGGTCACCTTGGATTCAGGAAAACTAAGGCGCGAATCAAGTACACGTTTTATTGGCCAGGTATTGAAGGGGATGTAAGGGCATACTGTAACAGCTGCCATGGGTGTCAGACAAGGGCGGATCGCCGCCAGACGGACAGAGTGCCGATAGAACCGCTAACGAGGCCTCGATACCCGTTCGAACAGGTCAACGTCGACGTTATAGGTCCATTGGATCCACCCTCAGGAAGGGGTCACAGGTACGCGTTGTGCATCATCGATTTGTGCACACGATGGCCTGAGGTGGTGTGCTTGCGCTCCCTCAGTGCGAAGGCCACCTGTGACGCGCTCCTGACGGTGTTCAGCCGGACGGGAATTCCGGAAGTAGTCGCCTCAGACTGCGGGACAAACTTTACGGCCGAACTCACACAAGAGTTTCTGAAGAGGCTAGGCTGCTCGCCAAGGTTTTCAACGCCGGGGCACCCCGAAAGTAACGGCGCGGTCGAACGTTGGAACCGGACATTTAAGAACATGCTGTATCATATCATCCAGGAGGAAGGAAAGGAATGGGACAAGTTTGTGCCCTTCTTGTTATGGGCGTACCGCGAGGTACCACATGACACGACGGGCGTCGCCCCGTTCCAGATGCTGTACGGGCGAGAACCAACCGGTCCGCTGGTGGTTTTAAAGCGCAGCTGGGCGGGACAGATAAGTGTACCAGCTATGCTGGGGCCGTCCCCATCACAGTATATGCGGGAGCTGAAGAGGCGCCTAGAGCATGCAGCGGAGGTGGCACAATTAGTGAGCTCGAAGCAGCAGAACGCGTACGCGACCCAGTACAACAGGCGGGCGAAGGACAAAACTTTTCAGATAGGAGACAGTGTGCTGGTGTTTGACGAGCAACGTCCTGGAAAAATGTTCCCGCAGTGGAAAGGGCCGGGCAGCGTTGACGGAAAGTATCGCGAACACTCGTACTTCGTGCAGATGCCAGGAGGTGCCCGAAAATTAGTACACGCCAGCAAACTACGGCCGTATCAGAAGCGCGTAATGACAGTTGGGGTGATATTTGATGAGGACAGGGCGTTTGGCGAAGTAGAGTACGTGCCTCGATCGGTGTCAACGCGGGCTACAGTATCGGTCCTCCCCAAGGACATGACGGCCCATCTGAAGGCGGAGGAAGGCGGCCTCATTCGCAAAGTGTTCACCGAACACCGAGGCCTATTCGACGACAAGCCGGGAGTAGCGAAAATAGGAGAACACAGGATCGTTTTAGAGGAGGGCTTCACACCGAGGTCAGGTTACCCTTATCGAATACCCGCAAGCCTAAAAGGCGAAGTGGGCAAGCAAGTAGATGAGCTACTTGAGATGGGTCTGATTTTTCCCTGCGAAAGCCCCCACGCCCATCCCGTGGTCTGTGTCCCCAAAAAGGACGGGTCGATGAGAATGTGTGTGGACTTTAGAAAGCTCAATGCGGGGACAGTGGCAGATGCCTACCCGATGTCGTTGCAGCAGGAGCTCATTCTGAGCGTAGGAAGGGCTAAGTACATTACGCTCCTCGACCTTGGAAGAGGGTATTGGCAGGTGCCCCTGGCACAGTCGGCTCAGCTACTCACCGCTTTTGTCTGCCATCGGGGGCAGTTTGCGTGGACGGTAATGCCGTTTGGGCTGAAAAACGCGGCCCAGACGTTTCAAAGAGCCATGAACGAGCTTTTACTCCCGCATTCTGCCTACGCGTGTGCGTACTTAGACGACATCGCCGTGTTCAGCGAGGCGTTGCCTGACCACATACGACACTTGCACGCCGTCTTCGCAGCGTTAGAGAGGGCGAACCTGAAAGTTAAGCTGGAAAAGTGTCAGGTGGCGAGAGGGTCAATCCGTTACTTGGGACACATAGTGGGCTCGGGAAATCACGCACCCGATCCCGAAAAATTGAAAGCCATTAGGGGACTGAGGGCACCGAAAACGAAGAAAGAGCTCCGTAGCGTGCTCGGGCTGTGCGGTTATTACCGGGGCTATGTGCCCAACTATGCGGAGGTGGCAGCGCCGCTGACAGAGCTAACGGGGAAAAGGATTCCTAACAAAATTCCGTGGCCCGCGGAAGCTGAAAGTGCGTTTCAGCGACTCAAGGCGGCACTCTGTGAAGCTGCGGCTCTCGGGACGCCCGATGCTGGCAAGCCGTTTTGGCTGTACACGGACGCCTCAGCGGTTGCGGCGGGAGCCTGTCTCTCCCAGTGTGCCGCGGATGGCTCCGAGCGGCCAATTGCGTTCGCGAGTCGCAGATTTTCTCCAACGCAGGCTCGATGGTCAACCATAGAAAGAGAGGCGTTTGCAGTCATCTGGGGGCTGGAGAAGTTCGACCTCTGGTTGTTCGGCGCTCAGGTTACTGTGGTGTCTGACCACAACCCCCTCTCCTTTCTTACTCTCACCACGCCTCAGGGAGCGAAGCTGACGCGTTGGGCACTTGCCCTACAGAGATATAATGTGTCAATAAAACACAGGAAAGGGAGCGCTCACGGTAACGCTGACGCGCTGTCTAGGTTGCCGAACGACAGCTGGGAGGCAGACAGCAATGATCACGCCGGGGGGCAAGGAAGAGAGGACATGTGTACCAAAGAGCAAACCCAGTGACGTGTGCTGTGGCAGTAACTGGAACTGCGGTGTAATCCGCTCGTTTGGGTGTTTGCAGTGTCGCAATGTGTTTGCAGTGTCACAATGTGTTTGCAGTGTCACAATGTGTTTGCAGTGTCGCAATTTGTTTGCAGTGTCGCAATGTGTTTGCAGTGTCACAGTGTGTTTGCAGTGTCACAATGTGTTTGCAGTGTCGCAATTTGTTTGCAGTGTCGCAATTTGGTTGCAGCGTTGCGATGTGTTTGCAGTAGTATCCCCACTACTTAGGTCGCCCTCAGAGCGATTTTATAGGCGAAAAGGGATCCCTCGTTGTGTTATAATTCTACAAGGTGCCATTTGGGCCCCTGGTAGAATCTTAGGGGGGGCGTGTGAAGGGATCGAATGGGCAGCTGCGTTGAATCACTGTGAGGTCGATCACGCGCCCAGTCCGTGGGCTGCCAGGACGCGTCCCCAACACACTCTCGCCACTTCCGGCACATTATGGTTCCTGCTGTCTCTGCGGCAGTGATGAACAGCCCTAATGGGGGCCCACTCGGCTTCGAAGGTCAGGCACCTGCGCTGCACAACGCTGCGCGGGGACCGAAAGGCCGACGCTGCCCTCGCGCAGAAGGTTTCATTACGGGAAAACGGGGTCTCTTTCCGAGGCGGGAGCATTTAGCTGCTCGCCTTAAACAAACACAGCCGCGTCCACCGCCGATGGCTCGCGGCGCCGCGGCCCGCCGCCCTTGCCGACACCCGACACACTGTCGTTGCGTCTCGCGGGGGGGTCCCGTGCCGTGAGCTAATGGGGACGTCGGTTTCGGGGAATTGTCCCGGGCGGCGGACGTCCATTTTAACCCCCGTAAACAACAGATGCGGATCCCTCGTTGACGCCGCCGCGTGCATTAGTGGCACCGCGGACACGCCGGCGCCTCCTTGAAGCATCTGTCGAGAGACGACTCCCAGTTGTTTGGACCCTCCCGGAATGTTGTCGCGCCTCGTCCGTAACAGCGGCAAGCTAAGCCGCGTATGCGCACGAGAGGCGCCCCGCTGTGGTCCGATGACAGGACTAAGTGCGGAACAGCTGCGGGCCGGACGAGAGTCAAAGGAAAACGATTGCGCCTGCGGGCACAATGGGAGGTTGTTTTTGCTTTTTCTTCTGGGGGCGAGAGTGTGAGCAATACTGTGAAGGCATGGGGCGTGCCACCTAAACCTGGTGGGCCAATCATTTCGAGTGTCTATTCCCGGAATGCCATGTTCGTATAGCTATTTTGATGTTCTTTTCGTGTTGGGCATTTTAGGGAAAGGGTTTTGAACCTTGCCGAAGCGGGAAGGCGTGCCATACAGTTTTTGAACCAATCAGGTGTTAGTTGTTTGTGATTGGGTGATGCAAGGGGTGGGCCAGTCTCCTAGGTCTTTAAAACCAGGTCCGGAGCCGGGAAAAGGCGTTCTGAGCTAGATTTAGATCCCTTGCATCTTTGGCGATGCCAAGGAGGGAAGATTTTCCCTTAGCCAGTTCCATGTAATCATGCTTGCCGTTTATTCTGTTGTAAATATGTGAATTCCTGTATAAAGTTTCAGTTTTCCTTCCTTCAGTCAAGTTTTGCCGGATCTCGTCTGTTATACCGTCTCGTCTCGGACGGTGGGGCACCCGGTGGTGGAGCCCGGTATACGAGTTATACGAAATCTCACCACGACCAAGAAGAACGAACCTATCTTTACTGTGTTGTACAAAATATTTAGTTTCATATCATGTCTCCCGAAATTTTCATGTTTACGGTTTTTTGGGACCAGTAATAGTACCTGTTACTTTCTGAATTTTGATACCGTCATGTGCTTCTTCAAAGCAGAAAGTGAATCAGCGATCCCCATAGGGTATTTGTTTTGCCACTCCTGGCATCTCAGTTTTACAATCTGCACACAATGGGAAACTATACCGAATTTTGTGCATGCCTGTAAGGAATTAACTGATCATATTTTGCATTCGAAAGCTAGAGAATTGGCTTTCTTGGGGTCTGCATACACTACTTAAGCCGGAAAATGCTTGTTTTCAACAAAATAACCAACAGTACCCCATAAGGGGGGAAGATGTGCGTTCGTTCGAGAATTTGCAGGCTTCATCAGTTGTGAAAGATACGAGGTCAAGTTGCCCGTGACGGTTGTGAACGCATGCATGGCCGGGCGGCGGCGCTGTGATTGCCTCCACTCGCTATTTCCGCTAAGAAGATGCCCCGATGGCTCTGTGCTGTCGTGCTCGAGCTCCCGCGAACAAATTCATGGAGCCGCTTGAGAGGCACTGTATGTGCGGGCGCACTGTGGCCAGGGTTGAGTTCGGGAAATTTCAGGGCACTCGTAGTTGTGTGAGTAATTTACATTGTGGCCGCTAACGCTGGCACTCCGTGTCGGTTGAGCAAATTTACAATGGGCGTCAACAAATACCACAGACCGGAACGAGTTCAAGAAGGAAGCTGCGGCATGCACCACCTCTTGAAACGAGCATATTTAACGTTAAACAGAAGAAGATAGCTTCGCTGAAAAGAGTTTAGCTATAATCGGTTTGGATGGCGACTGCTGCAGACAGTCGATGCATTTGCATGGCTCATCTGAGGCGCATAATAACGGGGGCAAAAATAGTACGCCCTGGCGGAAGCCCAGGGTAATACGAATGGACGTCTGTCGATGGGAATGGTCTACAACCACAAAAAAATACTATTAAATTTCGTGTTCCGAAATCGCACACATATTATGGTTTTCAAAAATGTATGCTTATAATTGCAATGATTCTCATCTCCTACCGCGCGAGAGAGAGAGAGAACTTTTATTTAGGTGATTAATTCGCAGGAGCCCGGTGGTCAGTGCCTCTAGTCCAGGGCTACGTTCGCGGCAGCTCACTACTGCGAGCTTCTTTCATTAGCGGTTGAAAATATGCCCGTTCCGAAATACAAAAAAAAATGTGCGCACAGCATGATCTTTGTGAAATACAAAACCTGCAGTATCTATAATACTTTCTAATCCTCCTGTACACTTCCTATATGTATGCCCTAAAGTTTTTTTTTTTACATTTTATCATCATTTATTACCACTGTCGTGTAGATTGTGTTTATTTGTATTTTTATATCTTCAACAATTTTTGCTTTTGCACCAACAGCTCAATCTGTATCGATGTTCCGAAACGTCTGTTATTACTGTTAAACTGTGATCACGTGATTGTGATTTACACAATAGCCAAATTCTTTGTCATGATTTTTGAGGAGCACAGGCTTGTGTCAGACGTTTTGGTAGGCCTTTTTCTTGTTCCTCCTTGATTCATGCTGTTGAATCACAAATCATCAGTAAAAGAGAGGCGTTAAAGATATGACTGCCTCATGAATTGGCTACATAAAATAACGACATATATAAATAATAAAAGCTAGCGCCGCCGTTTTATTGACGCGCAGTTTCGCATATATCCGCGAAGGAGGAGGCGTCAGCATTCAGTAGGTTCTTCGTACTGAAGTTCGGCGCTCGAGAGTGCCACTATTAATAAAAGCGAATTAAAGCTGTTGCTGCCACTGAACGCCTAAGTGGCGCAGCAGAGTGCTCACAGGAGGAAGCGCGCTTACAAAACGTTGGAATTAAAATACACCCGAAAACACGCGTTGGTGGCGTCATCTCGGCGGAGAGTTCGGAAACTGTGTTCCGTGTGCGCGAGCACGTGTATGTATGTGCTTGCCTGTTTGTCTGGCGCGGGCCATTGCGCTTGTGCCTGCGTGCGTGTAGTTAGTTGTAAACTAGAAAAAAATTCGCTGACTGTATCCAAGTTTGGAGAAACATCTGCTGAAGTACTGGCTCCCTGTTAGACGCCTGTTAGAATGGACACCATGAAGCTTGACAGCAGGTGACTATGAAGTGCCGTATACAGGCCTGTGTAAAGTTGACTGCTTTTCTGCAGTGCATTTGACATGCAGAGCCAATAATAGCCCGGCAACATACGTTAAAAAAGTACAGGGTTTGTGAAAATTTCGTAGGCCACAGGGTCTGCCTTTGAGTCCCGCTGCGACGCATTTACGGTGCCCCAGAAGCTCAAAATCGGCGTAGCTTAATGAAGAATTTCATCATCACACCTGAGCATCTTGGTCGCGTCATAGGCATCGTAAGTGGCCGGCTGTACTGCTCGAAAGCTGGCCCCTGTGGCCTGGAAACTTTTGACCAACCCTGTACCTCGCGCCAACAAGAGACGAATTCCTACCGTGTGAAACGGAGTGGGCATTTGTAGCCAACGGATCAACGTTCAGCGAGAGGTGTGTGCGTTGATTCTTTCGAAAGAACTGCAGGCGACGGTGTGTGCTCGCGAGAGGGGAGGCGTCGTCGCGGAGACACCGTGGCTCTGGTCTGTCGTGTATGTTTCTCTTTTGTCCCCGCATTTCGCGCCGTTTTGTTTGCGCATGAATCAAGAGTAGCAGCCGATTTCTAACATGGCAGTAGATTCTCCTGTCAGAACAGCTCATGACGTGGCACACAGTGCTACGGATGGTTGCAAAGCACTTACTGTTGAACATTTTTCTGGTGGGTGCTCAAAGAAAAAAACAACAGAAAATCAACAGAAATTATGCACCATATTTGTGTTGAGGTTTTGGGCACAGAAATTCTGTTGGGTGAGTGTCGTGTAAACTCAACACGAGTTGAATTTCCATTGAATTTCTGTTGGCTCAACACATGCTCAACATTGCGTCAACATAAATTCAAGGCTCATTTTTATAAGGGGCCCACATCTACGGCCCCGCCGATCTGTTACAAACAACACCGTCGTGAGCTTTGTCCGCTCTTGCAACGGCGTGCGGTACGCGCTCGAGACTCTCGTCCTGTTCGCGGAGCCTGTCTTCCCGGTCTCGCCTCACGGCGTTGTTTTGGCGGGTTCTCCGGCGGCGGTTAGGCAGACAGCGGAGGAGGGAGAGAACCGCTCGTATCTCTCCTGCCTGTGTACTACACAGGGACATGGGCGCAGGTGCGCCACAGGCGTCCACCTCGGCCGGTGCCGCGTCGGTGGTCTCACGATTTTCGCTTCGACACGGCGGCAACGCGCTGGTTTTCTTCCTCGTCGCCGCTGGCGTTCGTGTGCTCCACTCGTGCACGCGGTCGAGAGCGTGCCTCACGCGGGGAGTTGCCATTTCACGTCTCCTCTCTGGCCTCGCTGCGGGCTCCCTCGCCGCTGGCTTAAGCTACTTCAGGGGTCTGGTTGAGCTCATATCGTGCGCGAGCCGAGAGGCATTTGTTATTGATTGAATTATGCAAAAGTGGGGACTCGCTTCTCAGCACCGGGAGCTAGCGCGATAGCAGTGCGAGGGATGTTGTTAGAACCCAGTATTTTTTTTTTTGGAATCAATTGACTTTGATAATTTCTATTCGATCCTGTGCGTTCACAAAATCCGACTAAAAACTTGGGCATTGCGTACGGCCAGTTTTTAAGAGATCAACAGGTGGTGGCGCTACCTATGAGTTGGGTAGTCAACTATCCCTTATTGCCGACTATGGTCGGTCACCAGTGAACTTCATCAGCCATGGTTCCCGACAAGACGGTATGCTGTCAAGCCACCGGCTACATCGCTTATTGCCTGTAGCTTTCCTTTATTGCTCTTGGCCATAAAGATATTTTTGAGCTTACGTCGGAGGCGACGTGCCAGTCTGCTACGGGTTTTGCAATAATCATAGGGCCGGATTTGGATTGGTGCATTTTGAGAAACCCAATGTGATCAAAGCACTAGCGAGTGTTACAGCGAGGTCTGTTTACAGCCAGCCGGGGTCGCTTGCAACGGCGCCGTCGTAGTTCCTCCCCGACAGCATCCACGACGCGCCTATTGCGAAGCGGACCGCAGCGGCTGGGCGCGGCCTTCCGTGCGCGTTGCAGTCTTCCCCGACCAGCTGTAGAAAGCACGCTCGACGCGACCCATTGAGTGCAGAGAGCCGTCGTAGTCGGTTTATCCTCTCGTTCGCCGTCGTAACGTGCTGGCAGAGCGCTCTTACGCCAGAGAAGTTTTGTGAATAACAGCGTCTGAATGCGCGTCCAGTCATAGCGGGGACAGAGGGTCGAGAGATAATATAGGACGCTTGCCACTGGTTTCGACCTCTCCTTTCAAGTGCTTCTCTATTCGCCGTGATGCGAATCGCTAATAATTGAACAGCATTAAGCTGCCACAGTCAGCCAGCGAGTTGAACTTTTCACGCAGTATTAGCGGTGCATTAGTCTAATCCGCCGAGTATTTTCGCGCCAGACTGTTTCAGCTGTTCTTCACTTCTGAATAGAAAGTAAGCGCTTTTCATCACGAACGCCGTCATGCATGCAACCGCTGGCAGTAAACCCAACACTCTACGGCGGCGAGAGGCGTCATTTAAGAGCGTGGCAGTCTGATTCTGCCGAGTTACGCGCCATCCACTTAAACAGGCGAGAGTTAAGGTTATGAAAGAACATTGCGGCCGGTCTGCGGCATCCCGCGAGTTGTCATCGCGTCATGTTTCATTCCAAGTTAGCGCAGGAAGCGAGGGCTGTAAGAGCGAAAGATGCTGGCTAGCGCAGGTAGCACCTTACACGCGTACGCAAGTGTTCCACGCCGCATTTGTGGGCTGGCGAGGTCGCCGCGATAATAATACTTTCCAGCCACCCGACGGGGCATGAAATTACGGCGTGCAGCTCTCCTGTACACTGATGCGGGGGGCACAGAAGCGAGCGCTTCAGTAAAAGAACAATGGGGCCCTAAATAGCGAGTTACGCGGCACACGCGGAAGGATAGGGCGTTGGGGGAGGAGGCACCTGCGGCTACTGGTCCGTGGTAGATTTTGCACTAGCCGTCGGCGCAGTTGCTCAACGACGCGATGCAGGGTATCGGACCGCTTATGGAAACAGTGTTCTCTTGTGACGTCAGCAAAAGCAAGGAGTCAAAGCACACTTTACTACGCAGCACTGGCGTCGGAAAACACATTGTTCTTAATCGGTACTCTTGTCTTACGTCACAAAAGAAAAAGGGAAATCGTGTTGGTCTGCTTTAGTAGCTAGGCCACCATCGTCTTTTTTCCCGATGATCAAATTCATCGCCTAAATGTGGGACCCGCAGCGTCAAACCAGTATGGGTTGCTGTGTGAGAACAAGTATTTGAGTCTCATTATACGAAAGCTTGTCGTCACTGTACGGAACCTCCGATGAAGTTTGTCATGCCGACGGCAGTGCCGCAGCACACAGCCTAGCGAGAGGAGCAAGCATTTTTGAGGCGCACCTGCAGTGCTTTTCTACGCCACCTGCCTTTAGCTATAGGCGCGACCTTTCGCGCTCTGTAGTAGCTAACTACGTCAACAGCACCTAGAAAATTAATTTAACCGGCCAAATTAGTCTCGCGCTAGGGACGCGTCGCAGGTGGATGACGGGAGCAGTTTTTAGGCGCGCATTCGAGCAACTGCAGCGCCACCTGGGCACATCATGTTGCCTATGGGGCCAGTTTTGTATCATAAGAGAAGAATTTTGCGAAATATGCCTCGAAGTGTTCATTAACGCTGTGTCAGCGTCATGTTATACGAGCACCATTGCCCTCGAAGCCGGTAGGTGAGGCATATTACATTATTTTATTTTTATTGTCCGTGGCTACTCAACAAACTCCGTTGTTCTGCCGAAGGAAACGAAAAAGATGTCGCCTTATTGGTCAGGCGTCAAATGAAAGACAGAAGTAGTCAGGAATAAAGTCGCGGTTGCGCTTCCACACAGTGACTTAGTTTACACCGCGATACTAAAATTGTCATACGTGGACTCATCGGCATATAATTCACTCTGCTGATCTTTATTCTTGGAAGTGGCTAGACCCGGTAGGGCAAGAGCGCTCAGCATACATTTGCGACAGCTTTTCGACTCTTCTGCCTGAACAATAAGTGACTTTGAGGGAAACTCTCTAGATTTGAAATCAGGGCATCTGTCCGTACACCAGCGCCGGAAACTCTAGTGCGCTTCTCTATGGCGATGCGGTTTGCGCGAGCCCCCTTGGCTAACTCGAAGCAGTCTTCGTAGCTCGAGAGGACTGCACCCTCTCTCCCACTGACCGCGCATGCTTCCACGAGAGCTTCACGTCGCGTGATGCGTCTTCCGACCGCCACCTGCTACGCCCCCCGCCTCCATATCTCACGCCTGCTCAGGAGAGGTTAAAAGGCGAGCCCGTTTCCGCGTCGCCTAATTCTTCACCGCGGCCTCCGCGTGCGGTGTGTGCACGCGCAGCATCGGCGGTGAGCCGTCTGCCTCGATCGACGCGCTGCTCCCATACATCGGCGGGAAGAATGCGTTCGCGTTGAAAGGCTGTCAGGCCTTTTTCACGCGCAAAGGGCTTATTGTGTTTGCCCTGCGCCGCCGGATCGGCGTTCACCTCGGCGCCATTTTGCGCGATGCGCTTTTTTTTCTCCTCTCCCGTCGTCTGCTTCTCGCTCGAGCGGGCCTCGCCGTCTGCGTTCTCGCGCTTCCTCGGCACGCGCATCGTCTGCTCGACTGGCTGCGCCGACGACGAGTGCTGATGAAAGGTTATGCGTTCGCGCCTGACGTGCGATGCTGCCCGCGGGTTGACGTGGTTCGCGAACGCCGCCTTCCTGCGTTGCGAGAGCGGGCCTCTCGAGGGAACCAAATTACCGGTTTCCTGCCGACGCTCGGTAGCGCCGACGTTTGTACGTGCAGCGCGCGCGTAGCGTTCAGCCGCTGCGCCCGCCTCACGAAGTGCCTGTGGAAAGTCCCTGTTAAAAAAAAAAATTAAAATGGTGACGTAGGCGAGACGGGCGCTGCTCAGTTGTGTTGTATGCATCCAATAGCGGTGTTTTATTTCTGCCCGTTCGGCGCCTGAACAGTTGTAGGGTTAGCGAAGAAAGAAGTTCAGCCTGGGCTGGGAGCCTTTCTTGTACGTGCGCCGAACTGCGTCTTCCTGTGTGATCGAACGCGTCGTGGGAACCCGCTCCATTGTTGAGCGTTGTGCATCGTCATTTGGCATCGTCAGACACGGTCCGGTGGAGAGGAAAGTGCAAGAAAAAGGGTGAGTTTGCGATCTTCTTGCGTTTGTAAGAGCCCTCGCTTCACATTCCTCTTCAATCCTTGTCATGCTTTGACGGCAGCAATGTTCGAGACGGAAAGAATGCGACAAATAAACTGAAAAAAAAATACAGCGGTGAAAATTCAGAAAGCATTCATAAAACTGAGATGATGGAATACCGAAATTTAGCTAGCAGTTTCCATTGACAACCCTTCGAACCTCGATATGAGGCTAAGGTAGCTGGCTGACACTTTAGAACCGACACATCCCAGCAGTTTTTATTCTTTTTTTGGCAATGCTGATTAGTCGCTGCTGTCAGTATCATTTCGTCTAATGATCTGCTTTGGTTTTAAGAGCGTTAACATCTATCGATTAAACGACTTGAATATTTGGCCTCGCCGCTGCGGTAAGTCGAGTTTTTTGTTTGCTAGTTAAGATTTATCGTTTTATTTTTGTGGCGTATTGTCAGTCATCCCATGACACTCAAGTGTACCGTAATTTTTATTTTTAAAAGCTAGCCTTCACGCTGTATTTGGGTGCTCTTGACGTCCATACAACTTCGCCACCTTGTACAGCTGCCTTCACCGCTTGGCACTTTAACTTGCTGTGAAGCCAACTTTAAAACTGCTCCGAAGTACACGTTTATTCACGACCTAGTCTACAAACACCCAAGAACATGTCTTTTGAGACAGGTAGTCGTAGTATATGCATTGTCTCTGCATTTGATTTGCATTTTCAATATTTTAGCTAAAAAAATTCAGTACTTACTAACCTCTTGCTGTGGACGGGGGTCAAACAGTGACTAGTTCTCGCTGTTAACAAGCAGCGGTTTTCATGTGTGACCTGATCGTATAATCCATCAGCGCGGCTCAAAGAAGTTTCATAGGCTTTATTCGTTGCTTTCAGTAGCGTGAACGAGCTCATGTGCGGGTGGAGGCAAGCTTGCTTGCCACAGCGTCCTTCATAGGCTTTCAGTAATTCCGTTCAGAGGCCAGTTGGTCGGTACGAGCCTCGGCGCCGTCTCGTGAGATCAATTCGAAGCACTCGCTTGGCCACCAGAACACGCTGCAACGAATGCAGTCAATATTGGAAGTGACGTGCACTTGTCCCGTTCTAGTGGCGTACTTTTCTGCCAGGATTAGGCATCTGTTTATGAGCGATTTCTGCACTGATTGTTACTGGTATTCTGTGATGAAAAAAAAAACGATAATTACATTGCTCCTGCTACCGCGCTTACATAGCGAAGGTGGCATCTGAAGAGTTGTCGGAAGGTTGTGTCGTTTCAGGTGTACGTCCTGCCAGGACAAGGGAATTGAAAATTGAAAATTGGTTTTCGAGGAAAGGAAATGGCGCAGTATCTGTCTCACGTATCGGCGGACACCTGAACCGCGCCGTAAGGGAAGGGATAAAGGAGAGAGCGAGGGAAGAAAGGAAGAAAGTGGTGCCGTATATGGAGGGCTCCGGATTAATTTCGACCACCTTGGGATCTTTAACGTGCACTGACACTGCAGAGCACACGGGCGCCTTCGCGTTTCGCCTCCATAGAAACGGGGCCGGGTTCGAACCCGCGGGACAGTGGAGCGCCTGTGGCAGAACACGCACAAAACTCTCTGCATTTATTGTGTCCTGCAAGTCCAACTTTTGTTTTCTCCATTTTCACACTACCTAATAAGCGTAGCTCAGAGCGACGGTGCTTTCTCCAATGGCGCCTATGGGCTTCGCTGGGCATTGGATCATTGGCGCAGTTGTTTTCTTTGTTTTGTTCTCCTAGCCTCTTCTTCGGCGGCAAAACTAAGGGACTGTCCTCCTGCGAGTATTCGCCAATAACCCGCGCCGCCATCACGTAATTAATATACCCGCTCCCCCATCGCAGCAGTAGCGCCCGTGGCAGTGAGTCCCTCACTCGCAGGGCGCAAGAAAGGCCTCCCCGTTTACGACAGTCGTAAGATCCCCGTTCGCACGTTCTTCTTTGCCACTCGCGGGATATGAAATCGCCAGCCAAGTGCAGACCACGCGCAGCTCGTAGGGAAGGAGTGTGGCGCCGATAAACAGAGGAGGAGCAGTTAGCATTCTCCAATCGCGCATCTCCTTAATTGGATACCTCGCCCCCCGTGTATCCCTCCGGCCAGTTGCGGCAGGGCTTCGAGAAGCGCCACGGCAAGGACACGAACGGGAAGTAAACAGAGTCTCGCCGGAGGCCGTTACTTCCCCTCCCTCCGCACCGTCCTTCTCTTCTCTCCCTCGCCGGGGCGAATTAACTAATTCCCACCCCGTTCGCACCGAGGCGACCGCTGATCGTGAGGCGGCGGTGGTTCTCCGCTCGGCGCCTGCTCGTCTTTACGATTGTCGCCTCGGCGGCCGAACCCGTGCTGCGCGCCCTTTTCTTCGTACACGCATGCTTCTTTTATGTTTGTTGTTGTTGGGGCAGGTTTACGAGGCGCCGCCTTAGCTACACCAGCCTGGACTGCTCCTCGCGTCCCAAATGGAGCCGCGGCGCTTTCCACGGCTGGTCGGATTCAACGGACGAACCTCGTGCGGGGTTCAGTTGTGCGCCGCGCGAGGCCGCTTCGCTGGACGCCCGTCGTTACGGCTTTGCCTCTCCCCGCGCGCTGACGGATCCTGTGCCGAGCACGCCTCGCTGATTGCTATTCCCGAGGACTGGGCGGACCAATGAACGCGGGCCGTGGGCAGGCTGGGAAATTGTTGATAGGAATGATCAACCTGCGCCACCATGCTCGACACGCGTCGTTGTCTAAGGGAACCCTTGCGGTTCCATTCGGCGTAGACAAGTTCTCTCTATATATCCCCAGATGTAAAGGCGCAAAAGTCCATCGCAAAGTATGCATACTTCTCCGCGGGCGACAGTTTTTGCTGTAGTGAGCGAGCACTAATTCGACCGCTTACACGGGTGTGTAACTTCGGTGCTTTTCGTTTAAATGTTCAATTTCCCTGCATGGCGGCATAGAGAGAGAGAGAGAGAGAGAGAAAACTTTATTATCAGTAAGAGGATGGTGATCTTGGGTTTCTTCAGGCGCTCCAGGTGGCACGCAGTTTAAGTCTATCGACAAAGAACATTCTTGCAATGATGCCAGGTTCTGACTTTGCTATATGCCAAGCGGCATGCTATAACCTCTCGTGCAATCATATCCACACTGGCATACATCAGAGCATATCCTGTACTTGTTTCTGCCTAAATATTTGCTTAACCGTCATACCGGTTTAAGTTTGCCCACGCAATGAAGCCAGTGCAATGGTGTTGATTTGATTTAATTTGGTTTGGTTTATGGGGGTTCAACGTCCCAAAGCGACTCAGGCTATGAGGCACGCCGTAGGGAAGGCCTCCGGAAATTTCGACCACCTTGGGTTCTTTAACGCGCACTGACATCGCACAGCCCACGGGCCTCTAGCATTTCGCCTCCATCGCAGTTCGACCGCCGAGGCCGTGATCGAACCCGCGTCTTTCGGGTCAGCAGCCGAGCGCCATAACCGCTGAGCCATCGCGGCGGCGCAATGGTGTTGTTATTGGTCGGCTTGTATATTGGATTTAGTTGGGCTGAACGGTGTCTGCATTGCCGTGGTAGCATGTTGCAGCATAAAACTGGAACTCACCTCCGGGCTAATGGAAATGATATCTAGATGCAGTATAGTACATATAGATTCCATTTTGATTGTATTGCTTTTTTGTTCTCTCCTTGCCATTGGCTGAAGTGACGCCGCACCTGCGATTACTGGTTTTTAATTAACAACAGGGAACAAGGGGTATTTATATCGCGAGACCCGGTAGCAAATAACGAAAAAAATTAATACGGATTAGAATAGAATGAAATCGGCACAGTATACCAACCCACGTGAGTCTAGGCTATGTGAGCATTGTGGGCGAAGGCGTTGGCGGTTCGGAGAACATGCCGTTCGTTGTCATGTCATATTCCTTGAGGAATGCCGTACATATGTATATCCCTGTAACTTGTTCACCCGGCGGCAGGGAAAGGTTTGCAATATTCTTTGCATCTAACGGACTGTCGCAACTGGCTGTGGTGCTGCTGTTGTACCGAGCGTCGCGCGACAATCTAGCAGCGGTAGTTCTCGTCAGATGTCTCTTGCACGATTCGATTCGGAGCTGTCAAAGTGTGGTTGATCTGATCCGCTGCCAGTTTTCTATTTGTCTGCGCATATTTCCGAAGGAGTTTTGCGGCTGGCTGAACCCGGATGGAATAAAATGAATAATTGGCCGAGCTGGCGACGCTTCGAACCTGCGGATAGTGTTTTGGCGCTTCCCTTGCCTCTCGTTCACGTGGTCGTACGGTTTTGTCATTTTCAAGGAAAGCGAGAATTCGTCTTTGGGAGGAAGCCTCAATGACCGTGATGTGGTTTTACAGCACATCAAGCGCAGTCTGTCCGTTAATCTTCGCTGGAGCATCGAGTCCACGTGGAACTCAGGGCAACCTTAGAGCATTGCGATTTGCTTCACATCTTTTTCACGAGGCTGCCGCGTAAAAAGCTATGTCTTCGCTCGCGAATGGACGTCGTTTTGTGCTGATTCTGTCGGCCGTTCTCACTCCTGAGCAAGCGTGTTAACCGGCTTTGGGGACGAGGCGCGCAGTACATGCAAAGAAGCTTTTACGGCACCCACTTCCGTGTTTTGTTTTTAGTTATAGAGGGCCGTGGTGCAGTGCTCGGCACGCCGAAGAGCCACCGGAAACGAGCCCCCTCTGTTCCCTGACATAGCCACGGCGATTGGGGAAGAAACGGCCGTCTGCTCGTCACAGCGGCGTCGGAGATTTCGGAAAGGGGTCCGGTTGTGTTCAAGCTTCAGGCCTCCGCTGTTTCGGGTCCCACACTCCGACCGGGCCAAGCTCGGTAATTGGAACCAGCTTACACCTGAGTCCTCTCCATGTGGTTCTTGGCGGCAGGCCTGGGAGCAATCACCATTGAGTTGCTCGTAGGCACCTAGTAGAAGCAGCTTTGCTGGCTGCCAACAGGCGAGACTTGATGTCGCCGTTGCTAATAACCAGACTTGCTCTCGCCGTTCTTAGCAGTGTGCTTTTGGGGATATTTTTTCGGAGTATTTCGTTTTTATTACCTCTTTAAATTTGATTCATACCCGATTTCGCTTTGTTATTGATGACAGATGTTATTGTATGCAATGCTCTGCAAAATGCTGCATATTCTTTCCGGCGGAATCGTTCCATGCGGGAATTTGAACTGTCTGTAGATCAGTACATTATTCCAGTGGAATTAGTGGCTTTTCGTCCAAGTCGCGGATATGCTTATTGGCAGTATCTCCTTTGATTGCCTCTTACATCACAGACACCTGAAAGCATACAAGCCTGCTTGTCCGAGAGAGAGAGAGAGGTGGGAATTTGGGCTACCGTGAATACAGTGACGACGAATGTAGCATTATGACGCCTCTGTAAAGGGCGTTTGCCGATCAGACAATAAGAAACGAACGACCGCAAGCGTGACAGTTCGTCTTAAACATGCATACACCGCTGCCCGATGGCCAAGCTTACAAATGTGTTCGCAGAGAGAGTGAGCTTATGGCGAGGTGGAGCTGGAACGTAGCTCAGTCACAGGATTTGAGAGGATTGGCTAGGCGCTGGCAAACTTTCAACGGAGCGTGCGCGCAGATACGTTCTGAAGTGCTACCCAGGTGAGAAAATTTAAGTAGACCAGAAAGTCGATGCCTCCTGGCATGGGCTCAGCGACGGTAATGCGCAGCTATGCTGTGCATGCGTAAAAGTATTTGGCATGTGATTTGCACTTGAGGTTAAAAATTCGTCCCTGCAGAAAAATTTCTGTTAAGAGCGAAGAGTGTACTGTGCTTTTGGGCGTGTATCTTCATTGCAGGAAAACAGCGTGACACGTTCCGCGCATCGGAATAAATAGGAAGCTTAAATTTAAGTTGAGTGGCGAAAAAAAATGCTAGGACAAGATGAAATCTCTTTCATTCAAGAAACCACAAGGACACCTATTTCCTCTTTCATCCTCTCAGATTCCTTTCCTGAGAAACAAACTTCACTGCAGTAACACGTTTTTTGTGGCAAAGCCATTTTCACAGTCCTCACATCGAGTTTTTTTTTTTTTTTCGCCGCTGATTGCTTGTTGATTGCTGTACGCACGCTCCTGGCCCGAATAATTTGCAAGTGACCTATTTCTTGCGCTGGTCTCTCTTTGTTCCGACAGCCCCGGACCAGGGGCATTGGCAATAAATGTTTTTCACCATACCATCTTTTTTACGGTGAGACCTGCCCATGAATGAAGATCCTGTGGCCGGAGAGAAGCGCTCCACCTGGTGTTGCTACTTTTCTTTCTTTGGTCGGGCCCTTTCCTTTAGCTAACGTGCGAGCAAGGAGGCCGTGACTTCCCGCTTTGCTCTTGCCGGGTTGGCGCCGAATACGCAGCACCTGAGAATTAATCTTTCCTAGCAGTTGTTGAATTGATTTCGAAACAGTGTGTTGGATTTAAAACTTGTCGTTTAAACTCTTGCAAACTGTAGCAGCAGAGCCTCTATGCAAGCAGTCTTTTTCATGTGAAATGAAGCACCGAGGCCCCAACGCTGTTTTGCTGCGTCATGCATAGCTCAACGCCGTGCAATTTTATTACTTTATAAATCTGTATTACTCCCGTACTGCGCAGAACTGACACGTGGCGTAAGTATAGTGGTGTTAATTTTATCGCTTAGACTCTCTAATGCAGTTGTAATTTGAGTAATTTTTACCGGTTTCTCTTATAAGGTCACAGAGATGGGACAATCAAAGTTTAGTATTATTATACACTGAGAGCTAGGACAAATCTCTCACAGAAATAATGGCCTTACTTGTGGTATTGCTTCGATGAACCAATAGAGTGTAGCAGCTTTCGCAATTCACCGAATTTTATCCAGACGGGCTGAATTCCTGAAAGTAAGAGCATTCCACCGTTCGTCTCGTGTCACAACAGGACCGCCGGAGTTGAGCTCGAATATCAGCTTCGTAGTAAGCCGCTAACCGTAACTGCAGTTTGTGTGAATGCATTTTTTCTCTGTGGTTGCTAGTCTACACGCAGCTTGGGCGGTGGTGAAAGGGACATCGCAACTCAGCGCCTCAGTAGCTGTTTGGATCCCACCAATACTCTGCAAATTGGGCGATTCAGAGTGTTATCGGGAGACAGAGTAGCTTGCGGCCCACCGTCGGCCAATCAGAGAGCAGGCGGTTGGCGGGGATGGCACGTGCCATCTGTAGGGTTTCGTAAGTGAAAAGTATAGTCCACTGCGTCCGAATAAACGGGCCGGAACTGGTGGAAAGTTGCCTTGAAGTACACGAGCAAAAAGTTGAAAACCTAAGCGAAGAAAGAAGACTGCGGCATAGCGAATGTGGACGTCGGGCAATAAATTGCACCGCGACAAATTCGGCCGCGGATCAAACCTCTGCGCACACAGTGGGAACGCGCGGCAGTGTGGTTAAACTTCGGGGGAAAAAAGAGGAAATAAAGATGGGTAGAGAGAAATGGTGTTCCATAAAACGGATTGCTCCTCTCGGCGGGTTCTATAGGCGGCTGGCCTCGTGTGGGGACCGCGGCGCGGCGCTGTGTAAATGGCGAGAGAGCCTGGCGAGTGTCGGTCGTCGGCGCGGGCGGCAATAAACGGAAATGGCGAGGCGCGCTCTCGTCATCCGCGCCCGGCCGGTCCCGATCGTCACCGCCGCGGCACGAGCGAGTAATGAAGCAGTGCTCGCTTTACTGTCTTCTTTTTCTTTTTACGTCGCTTCTCCAAGTTTCTCTCTGTTTTGTCAGGCGGCCGCCGAGCAGAGATACGACTGCGTCTGCACTAAAAGGAAGTAGGCGCGAGGGGAGGGGGACGCACCCTGGATCACCGAGCGTAGGTCGCATTTATTGCCCGTCTTTTTTTTTGTTTCTACTTTCGCTCTTTTCTGTCGACACCGGGACGGCCTCCTTTTTTGCGTGTATACACTTGGGCGAAATGGCTTTCGTCGAACTTCCGTTTTATGCGCCTGCTGCGTCCTGCGCTCTTTTCCCGTCATCGTGCGGGCTCGTTTTGAGGAGCAGTTAATTGAGTGGCGCGGGAATCGAAGGCGACGCGTATCATGGCCCGCTCCGCCAATATCGGGGTCCTCGTGTATACCCGCGAGATTACGCCACCTCGCGGAGGAAAAGGGAGGCGGCGCTTCATTGTGGTCCCTTCCTGTGCACATCGAGGAAGAGCGAGGCGCCGGTGACATCTCAAGTGAGACGAGCTGTCTGCGGCGAGAACGGGTTGTCTGCGGCGCCCGTCCCCTGTTTCCTTGTTAGGCTACGCGGTCTATAGCGAAGAGCGGGGTGTACTGAGGATGAGTTAGACTGGACCCTTCGGCAAGCTTTATCTGATATCCCTCTGGAAAAGGCTTGCGCACCTCATCGGTTTTTGAAAGAAAAGAGGTGGCGTGCAGGGTACTGGCATAGCAGATAGTGCACGAAAATTCGTGCGTAGTTTTGCAGCTGTTGTCGCGACGTTCCTTTTGGTCCGACGCGATTTTCTGCTGTTCACAAAGTACATTTTGTCAAAGTTGTTGACAAGCGCTCGCCCTAGTGCAAGTTCGCGAAGCCGCCCGGGATGGGGCGTAAGCGTCGCGCTACTGCATCGCTTCATACAGATTATAGTTTATTCTTTAATGCGCAATTGAATAGGTTATACAATTGGGCGAACTTTAAAGGATCGAACGTGCGAAACCTGCTGGTAAAGCACACGAAGTTTTTTGTCCTAACGCTGGAATCGGTTACGTAAAATAAAGCCACGACAGCGTTCAGACTTCTCCGCAGCGGAGCATCTCAAAAATGTACGCCTGAATGAAGGCAAAGCCCGCGGCGCGTTGTTTGACCGCATCCGACGGCGCGTTCCGACGGAGCGGAGATTTGAAATATCAGATTCCGTGACGTCATCACCGATCTTTCTCGCTCATCTTTGGCACTCTGAGGAGAATCGTGAACATGGTCGCGCGTTTAATCGACGATTGTGGCAATAGTTTAAATGCTACCGCGAAAAAAACCCTTGGTAAGTTTTACCCACAAGGTTCATGCATTCGACTGGATTGTGGACTGTGGGGCTTTAACATCCCGAAGTGGCTCAATCTATGAGGGACGCTCTAGGGGAGGGCTTCAGATTAATTAGACCACCTGGGGTTCTTTAGCATGCGCGCCCACGCCGCACAGCACACGGGCGTTTTTGTCCTGCCGAACTTTCTTGGACAAAAACCTTGAATATTGGAAAGCTGTAAGGTACTGGTATGCAATTAAAGGTAAGGGTCCATTCTTCACATATATAGCAAAATCTTTATTTTATAACGCTGCCATAAAAACCAATGGGGAAAGCTTTTAAGGAGGGAAAAAACGTCGATAGCAAAAGAATGCATGCCTGCCGGCGGCAGATGTGCAGATATATTGATCGCCCATGAACATTTTTTTCCCTTCAAAATTGCTTTTGTCCACGATTTTTGGGTATGAGCTGGCCTTCAGTGAGCAATGGCTTTGTGTAGGTGCATGCGTTCGAATCCCTGAATCTCGTCGAACTCTGCAAAAACGAAAGAATACCACTCAACTTCGCTTTAAATCTCTTTCACATTAACACTGCTTCGCCGCACTGGCAAGTGTTGGCTATATATGTAACAGTGACCTGTGCATCCCTTCTTCATGATCCTCAAGCTCTCCCGCTCTCCTCCGGGAGACGCGGAAGTGCGTGCGTGCGCAGATTGAATTGTTTCACGGCAGAAGCATCAGCGGCGGCTGGACGCGCAAGATTGATGACGTTCGCTGTGGTCCCGTATGAGCGGCGCTCACTCGGTCGGCCGCCGTCCGTCCGTCCAGCCATCATTTACCGCTCCCCCCCCCCCCCCCCATTCCTCCTCCTCCTCCTCCTCTTTTCCAGCGTATCGTGCTGAAGGAGGCTCAATTTCTGCGCGGCATGGAACGTAATGAAACTGCTAACCACGGCTCGCTTCTGCCATCTCCCCGCGATTTCCTTTTCATTCTTGGTTGTTTTCTCTCGTTCTTTTCAATAAGTACAGGGAAACAGACAAGCGCCGGCGGGAGTGCGGACAAGTGATTGAAACCGAGTGTTTCCGATTCGCATCGCTCACCCCCCCCCCCCCCCCCCCCTCCCTGGATAGGGGAAGACGAAGGGAGCGGCTGACGGAAAAAGGGGAATGCTTCTCCCTGATGCGCAACCCAGTTTCTGCGTGCATCGTTCTTACTCGTGGCTGTTATAAGGAAACAGTAGCGTCAATTATCTACATGGAGTCTGTGAAGCGGCAAAAAAGCGGTATTGTCATGCTCCGAACTGACCCATAAATATATTCAAATCATCAATTGAAGCAATGTTATACTCTGTTACCCAGTCCCTCATGTAATGCCCCTTCAGTGGGGCCTTTTAGGTAGTAATAAATAAATAAATAAATAAATAAATAAATAAATAAATAAATAAATAAATAAATAAATGCCGAATACCCGGAACAAAGGCCCCATACCGACGTAAACGCAAACAATCATGGAATAGCGATTTTACATGGCCTTTCGAAGTCTGCGTGCGCCACACGAAGCATAATCGTCGCGCACTTCATTGCGCCGAGGTGAGGTACAGCACGAAAAAAAAAAAAATGTTGCGCCGCCAAACTCTAAGGCTCACTCAAACGACACCGGTTAGAGACTTGTTTACTGTGCAGTGTCGGGTACTGTTGATATCAAAAAGCCGGTGCTTGTGGCAACGCAACAGGGTCTATTTTACGGCCCCATACACCACACCAAAAAATTTTAGGCCAATTGGTTTACTTTCTGTATATGAGGTATTAATCCGGTGGCGTTAAAGAGGCCCCGTTCTCCAGAAAATCCGGTGTCAGCGTTGTCGGCGTTGTGAGCGAGAAATAATGGGCATACCCAGAGAGCAGCCTAAGAGGCAGGTGGGCCACCTAAGTCAGGTGACCTTGAGGCGTCAGCGCAACCTGCCCACTCGATAGTGGGCAAACTGCCAACCATGACAGGTGACCGTTGAGTTAATGATTGGTCTCTCGGGAAAAGCAGCCGGGACCGCACAAGACCCACCGCGGGGAGCATTTTGCATCGCAGGGCGAACCACTGCACCAGGAGGGGACAACCCGGGATCTGTGAATGTAAAGCAGGGGATGCCCTTCTGCATGTGTGGGAATTAAGCCATTACGCTATCGCGTCATACCCTTAAGGCGGAGCGTAAATGGACCATGAAATGCTTTCGAGGGGCATATTCTAGTGCAACAGATCTGTAGAGGTGGTCTTTGTGGGTAGTCGAGTCAAATTTTAAAGCTCTGCGTGTACCCTGTAATTTAGAAATAGTCGATAAATATTGCTGCTCGCAGTGGCTCGCAACCGGTTAGGGCGACACACCTCACCACACGTCCCCTACCTTGATCCCCCAGTGGGCAGACGGGGCGAGCTTGACGGCTGGCCCACTGGCGTCGTCGGGGTAGGGGACGCCCGCTGCTTGAACAACAATGCTTGAAATTAAATTGCGGACAGGACAGCGAGCTATGGAATTGAAAATAGCAGGTGTAACGTTAGAGACAGGAAGCGAACACAGTGGGCTTAGGGAACAAACGTGAGCTAATGACACTAATGTATGTCGTCAGTGCAACTCAGTCTATTTGTTCCATTAAGCGAAGAGGTGATTTTGGGGCTTTGATAAAGTGATGTCGAAGAGATTCCGCAATACATTGTTCCAAGCTTCAGCTCGCGTCTCTCGCTCTTGGCGCGTGTCTTCCGGCGGCCGCTCGTGTTCTTTGAAGACTCAGTAGCTATCCCGGAGAATCAGAAAAAGGAAGTGGATATGGACAGATCGTGTAACTGAAGAGCAGATCGCCAGTGGTCGCTTACGGTAACGGGAAGGACTCCGAGAGGGAGAGAGGACGTAGCATAGGGAGGAACAGATTGAGGTGGGTACACGAGATGAGGAAGTTTGCGGATATGGGGTGCCGGAGCTAGAGAGGGTTATTTGGAGATCACTGGGAGACTTTTGCCTTGCAGTGGACGTATTTGGGATGATAGCATATAAAAATCGTCTGCAGACTTTCTATAGAGTTTCAGTGTGCCAGCACTTATAGTGTCCAAAGGCCGCATTTAGCCGTTGTGCGCTTGTCTGAAGCCTGTTTTGTGGCAGGTGAGCAGCCTGTCCACCGTGTCAGGCGGTGGCTCAATAAATCGTGAGAGGCTGCTCGGGAAGAGTAACCCAGATCGCAATCCAACTCCCATCGATGGCAGCACTGCCATAGAAGGGCAGTGGCGCATCAGTTGATTGCTGCACCTCTGCGCTAGGTGTGGTATGAAGACTCCCGGGGATCTATGAATGTAGAGAGCGGGCCATTCCGCATATATGGACACTAGCCCATTAAGCGACCCGTACAAACGCCATCCGTCGACACTGGATATGAACACCGGAACCGAAGTGAAAACCGAACTGATTGCGCACCGAATTCAAATATGGCCCAACTACAGAAATCGACCGTGTATTTTTTATAGGCTTTGTTGTTTTCCTATAGATATTTTATTTTCGTGGATAAGGGCGTCGCGACTGGCACAGCGCAAGGTTAATTGCGAAAAAATGAGACGCCTTTGTCCTACCGTGGGCTTAGTGAGTCTGATGTTGATGATGATTAGATATATGCTTTTGCCTATTCATAGTCTCTAGATTCTCTATGGACTGCACATAAGAGTTGTGTCGTCTCCAAATTAGTCCGTAGGAGGTCTATAGACTTTATTGACAAAAGCCAATGACTTTCTAAACAAATATTTGTAAGGGATGGGGTCACTGGGAATCATACATATCTAAATGGTGCATCGTGAACAAACATGCTGCAACAGCTAGCTCTTTATCTCCCCTGCGCGGTACAGTAGTCTTTATTCGGAGCTGTCTTTAAAGGGAAAATACTGTGTTGGGTTTGGAAAAGAGCATGATAACTAAGCTTGCGGCCCGTGCCACTGCGTATTACTGGCTTTAGCGAGTTAATGTCATGCATTTGAGTGATGTGTTTAGTACCCGTGCCACACGCGCACAAGGAATGGCAGTAAATGGTTGAGGCCTTAAGTTTTTAATGCCATTATTTTCGGAGTTGGTGCTAAACGTCCACATTTAATGTCATTATACGAAAGTCACAACAACGATAACGCTTGCAAGACAGTGAAAAATTTCACCTTCATATATACAGTTCTAATGATCGCAGCCTCTCAGGAATTTTATTCAAAGGCAATATAAAATTATATCGCAGAAAATACCGCTGCTCTTGCTTGACAGTTCGAAAAGTAGCCATAAACTCGCATGTCAGCACACAAGCCGAGAGCATCTGTCAAAGTGCTGGTCCTTCGCATCAAAAATGCAGCAGAGGTGCCTCATATGTGACTGAAAGTCATGAATTAACTGGCTAGGAAGATGTTACTATCAAAGTTGCATACCTTTCTGCGCGTGGAATGGGGACGAGAGTAGGAATTGCATGGCCGAATGAGTTGTGGCAAACTCAGTAGGCCGCGAATAGCAGTAAGGCTAATGCCATTAAATATATGCGTATAGCACCGCTCGAATTCCATTAAAACATAAGACAATAAGCACTTAATTACATTAAATTTGCCGGTGTGGTACTGGTATAAGGGAGTCCTTAGCGAGGAAGGGCTCTCTTGTTTCGCGCTGCCTATCAAAGCACATTGTTTTGTAATAAGCCGGAATGCGCCTTATGGCATCCGCCGCAGGTCATATGTAGTGTGGGTATATGCATGTGCATTCACGGGTTATGACGTTCTTCGGCGTTCTCCCTTCTCACGTATGAAAGGAAATATTGATAGGACGTGCTGTAGAAAGGTCACTTCAGGGAGAAGCTGGAAGAAGAACAGGCGAAGTGAAAGGGAGGGGGTGGGGGGTGTATGGGTTGGCGCGAAAGAAGCTGGGTCTCAGAAATAGCGACAGAATCCCCGCGTCCCATCGCATCAAGCCGCGTTGCGCGGGCGCGAGCCATGCGGCGATCGTTATTGATAGCGCCGGGGACTCGACGCACATCATATAGAGATTGATCGACTCTCTTCCTTCTAGTCGCGATTCAGCGCGCGTGTTTCCTTTCTCCGCGATTCCTCCTTTCCCGTCAAACCTTCCTTTTTTCCCCCTTTTAAATATTCCTCCCGCATAAGCGCTTGAGGTCGCAACTTGAGCCGAGAGCTCCTGACAGGCGCTCTTTTAATATATGCGCGACACCGGAGTGAAGGAGAAAAAAGAAAAGTACTGGGAGTCAGGCAACACGGAAAGGGCGAGGTCTCCGAAATTGACGCTAAGCGAGACGTGCCACGTACTTTCCCATTCCTCGCTTCGTTCGCGTGGGAAGCTGCGAGAAAGGGGGGGTGACCGGTTAGAGGGAACGTCGCCTCGAAAGATTAGGACCAGGGCTTCGCAGAACGCTGTTGGCGAAGAAAAATGAACGCTGCCTGTGCTTTCCCTGCGGCATTATCATATGCCCGTGGCGCATGCAGGCGGGATTTCGTCCGCTCGTGTTTTGCGCTGTTGCTTCCGCGCGTTTAATATTGGAGGCGGAAGACAGGAAACTCGAGCGGCTTATTCGTTGCTTACAGGGGAGCAAGCTCGGACGTATTCTTGAAAGGCAAGAATGCGCTATCAGAAGCAGTAGCGGGGCTCTTCCGCTCGAAGCCGCATTAACTATACGTCCAATGCTCCGGGTCCGTCTAGTGTGCTAAAACGCCTTTATTTCTGGTCATGGTATCGCTGCCATTCATGGAGTGCTTACTTGTAGAAAAGGACTCCGCTGCGGCCATTGTTTGCTGCTAGGGTATTTTTCTGCCTTGAATCAAATGACCAGACGGGTTTCAGTCGAAGACAGCCGCGTTAAAAGGCTTATTTAGGTACCTGAGAAGGGTGTTGCTTTCTCCGATCCGACGTTAACGACAGGTGATAAGGAAGTGAAAGGCGGTGTAACGGCCTCACTTATCGGTGGACACCTCAACCGCGCTGTGTGGGAAGAGACAAAGAAGGGAGTGAAATGCGAAAGAGGTGCCGTAGTGGAACTGATGCGACGTTTGCCTGCAGTAAACGGAGAGTCTGGAGGAGTGGTGATGCGTAGAGGCGTAGCGCGACCTTCTGGCTTCTAAGGCCCACCTGTGCGCCTACTCTCCGCCGCGGCCAAGTAGTACCGACGCCTTTTAGAGCACCCTTTCTGCCGTTTTTGACCCGGAGACGATGACGTATGCATTCGGCCATGGTAATGTGAGGAGAGGTGTCTGCGGCACCATTCACGAGAGCCGCGACGCCACCGAAGAGCGGCTCGCTGCGAGGGCGGTTAGCTGGGGTGCGTCCAGAATTTAGTCTTCGCGGCAGAAAGGCTCCCTCATTTCGGTGCGCAGTACCGCTAGCGGCGGCGGCGGCGTGCAGATAAGCGACATTAGGCGCAGCTGTGTCCGCCTTCTCCCGCCCCTTCCTATCTGGCTGCCCGAGAAACGGGGGAGTGATTCTTGAGAACAACTCCCCATCATTGTGAAGAGCAGTGCCCATGTGTTTAACGCTCCTTTCGCTAGCACTGCTCTTTACGGCTTTCATTCTCAAACGCTCACTTATGCACCGCGCTTTCCCACAGTAATTTTCGCTTTCCCTAGCTCCGCGAAAAGTGGGACGTTCTTAGAGCTGTTCCTTCTCCGCCTTCTTTCATCATGCAGTAGGCGGCCTGCGAAGCTCCACAATTTCACACGCTTGCGTAGTTTTTGTTTCTGCTTTCAACGTTTAAATTTTTGTTTTGTTTTTATGCTTTCAGTTCTAAAGAAAACGAACACGTTGCTAATAGGCATGCTTATATTTGTCTGTTCGTTCTAGAGCAATCTTGTCGACGGTTTGGACTTTAGAAGAGGGACGGTTAACTTGAAGCGCCTAACAGAGCTTCCAGACGACACAGGTTGAGTACTGTAGGTAAAAAAAAAATTGTCAAATTCTACTGCGTAGCCGTATCGGGTAAGGGCATAGATGACATAACGCTGTGCTCGGTCGGCGAATTGACGATATAGGTCATACTACAAGGGTATAGAGGTTTCAAGTCATGCCCGAAACTGTCAACACTTTCTGCTTTCGCGACAGCAACACAGCATTCTCGCGAGATGCGTTACAGAAAAAAAAAATGAAAGCTACATTTCACGTTTTGACATCTCCGCATTTATCAGCCAGGCATTAAGAAGTTCAGAACTTTTCATCCAAGCCATTTTTAATTAAATCCTCAGGTGCTACAATGTTGCGGGGAAACAGATTTTTTGCTCGGTCCTGGCGCTCGTTGTTTTTCAGTCCGCGCCATTATTGGCGAGAGGAATACATCTCTCGCGAATGGACGAAAGGGCGCAAGAGAAACACTTGTCGAGAGGAGGAAACGGCGATGGTCAGAACAGCGGCACTGCGAGGCGCCGACCGACGAACGAGGGGAGGTGGCGCCGGGTCGCCTTCCGCGTAGAGAGCCGCTGAACGGAGATTAGCAAAAGTAAAATCGCCGCGGGGGGAATTGGCTTCATTAAATGACGGGAGTTTTTGTGCCGCGCCGAGGGCTGCTGCCCCCGCTCTCTCGCAGCCAGCCAAGAAAGCGAGGCTGTGAGGGGTGGGGTGGGGGGTGAGGAAAGAAATGGGGTGGAGGAGAGGGGGAGGAGGGGAAGCACAATGGGAAGGGCGCTGAGGGCTGTTCCTCCTCCTCCTCCGCCGCCGGTGCTTCTGATCGGCGTCGCCGCGTTTTGTGCGCGCGCGCCCGGGCCGGTTACAAATTAACCGTCCCGCTGCTTTATGAGCTGGGATCGGTTTCTCTCCACGAGTGCCCGCCTCTTTTGTTTAGCGATGGGAGGAGGGAAGGCGGTAATACCGAGCCCAGGGTCGAGGAGCTCCGGCGTCAGCTGCTCGCTACGTGCGCCCCGCGGCTTCGCTGCAGCAGCCGCGTGCAGTATACGTGTGTGCGTTCGAGACCTCTTGTGGCGTGCTTCTTGCGCGCTGTTTTCCTGCCTTGTTTCCCTGCGTCTCCGCTGTTCCCCCTCCCCCCTTTCCACACGTGCTTGCTCAAGCCCCGTACCTGGGGGCAGAATCTCTAACAAGACTGTTAGCGAGGGACGACAGGCGAGATGAAGGGAACGCGGAAGAGGGAGGCAGCGGCAGGTCCGCATAAAAATAGAGCGAAATACACCGCTGGCGTTTTGAAACAAGCGCCTACCTGGAGGAAAAATGAACGTTCAGTCTAAGAGGAATCTAAGAGGAACACACACACATATATATATATATATATATATATATATATATATATATATATATATATATATATATATATATATATATATATATATATATATATATATATATATATATATATATATATATATATATATATATAAACGATAAGGCGGGTCATCCTTCTCTGCGCGCTCCTGTGCATCGTAGAAGTACTAACACACATACGAGCGCGCACGGGCGCCCTGGGCTCCCGCTTTGCTGCATTCTCTTATTCGGCTTTGCTATTTCTGCCTTCCAGCTTTCCATTTGTTAACTTCGTCCCCGCGCCAGCATCCCCAAGCCCCTGCTGCCGGCCCGTTAATTCTTGCCGGCTCTGCGCTCTGGCGTTGTGTCGGAGACACTTTCGCTTAATTAAGGCTGACTGGCTATCATCATGTGCGCCGTTCTGCTCCGGGTGCTCACCTGCTGCGTAGCTTTTCTCTTCGCGCTTTGTTTTTCTCCTTCACTTACTGTTTTTCCCCCATGCTCTCCTTTCCGCAGTTTTCCCCTTTTTCCTCGTTCTTAGCTCGGTTTGTGAAATAATGCCGTGGAAGTGACTTGCTGAGCCGAGAGATAGAAGAAAGAGGGAGAGAAAGAGACATCTCATCCACCCGCTGAGCCTCTTTCGTCGTCGATTCATCTTTCCTTCCTGTTTTATTTTTCCTTTTCCCTTTGCTCCTCTTCCTGCCCCCATCCTCTATCCCCGCGGGCTTCTTCCCTTCCCCCCCTCATTCCGTCCCACCCGGGAGCGAAGGGACAGCAGTGATTACAGCAGCGTCTGTTTCCCGGACCCTTTGTCTTCCCCAATTTGTTTTTCCCGTCTCTGGAAACCCCGCAACAATTGTGTCCATCGCCAGCGTGTGTATAACTCCCGCTGTGCCCGTGTGTGCTATTCAAGTGGGGATTGTTTGTTAAACCACTCTTTCCTGTTTTCTCTTCCACTGTCTCCCCCCCCCCCCCCCTCTCTCTGTGAAACAGGCAGATCTTTCTCTTGGCGCAGCCCCGTATCGACTCGTCGCTGCACAAGGGGCCGTTTTCATTGTGATTTATCTCCTCCTCACCGTGCTCTGCTGGTGCCACCTGCATCGAGCGTAGCCTCTCGTCAAAAGGCGGTTGCGTGGAAGGCTAATGAGCCGGCCTCAGCGTGTCTCTCTGGCTGCCCTTGGTAATTGGCTCGCGACTCGCTGGGCGCGCGTAACCGCGGGCCGTCCCTCATTATTCGGCGCTGGTTTTGTCAGCCGAGGGAGAGCAAGAAGAAATGACCCTTTTTTGCTCTGCCTCGCGGCCTTCCTTGCTGAGCGTGCGTGCAGCGCACTAGCGAAAACTCGATTTTGCTCAGTCCCTGAAAGGCTCGTTTGTCTTCAGTTTCTTTTTTTTTTTTGGGGGGGGGGGCCTCTTGCGGCACCATCTGTGGGAAAGGGAAAATAAACGCAACAAAAACAGTCCATGCATGCGGGCCTGCTCTAAAGGCACTATTCCGCCTTACGGCGTATCGTTAACTAACTACCAACGAGCCCATTAAGAGGTTAAGTATTGTCGAGCACCCTCATCTCATTTCGGAAGCAGGCAGGCCGGAGTAGAACCCCTTTCACGGGCCATACCTATACATATGCTCATGGGTGCGTTCAGGGTACATAGGATTTTAAAGAAGCAGTACAGGGGAATGAATACAAACAGTTCTATTGATGGGAAATTAGTTTTCTACTATTCGAAGACTGTCTTTTTTTTACGAATGGCGTTTCGATAATGCAGATATTTTGTAAAAGCGACAGCCTCTAACGACACCTCTCGAAAATTCCGATAACTGCGCCCCAGTCACTTCTTCGCCGGCCGCAACTGGCTCATCGCTTTCGCGTGTATAGTCGAGAACGGAAACCATCGTCCAAATCGCTGTGTTGCAACTGCTGAAGCTTCACCTGTTTGGCATGCCGCGCAGACGGCTTGCGTGAAGCCGTCACGCATAGCAACTTCAGAAGCTCAAACCACGCAGAAATTCTCCGGTTCTTGGCGCTGTTCGTAAAGGATGATAATGACAGACTGGTATTCATGAAAAACAGCATGGTTGCACCATCTGTGGCCCAATTACGGAGCGCTCTCAACCTGAACGCAGTCTGGTCGCAGCCAGGACGTGGTCAGCATCAATATTGATAAATATTGATAAATATTGTTGATACATATTGTTGCAAAAGCACGACGTATAAGCGGGAAAAAGGGCCTTTTATTGGTTGCCTCTGATTCGCATCTTTCATGATTCGCCCGCATCACACACGCCATTACAGTGACGCAGGGTGCTGGTGCTTCCTTCGGTGTAAACTGGGTACTACTTTTGTGATTTTCGCAGCAAAATCTTCACCTTTCCACGCGAATTAAAGGAAAAAAACCTCTGGCAGTGTTGGGAAGGTAATCTATCAGGTCAGCCTAGCGCAGCTTCTTGCTTCCGCAGATTTTTCCTAAGTATCAAGACATTGATAGGCTTTACCGCATCTTCCTTATCAGAGCTTCTACAGTATGTGACTCGAAATGAAGCACCTGATAGAGTTTCTGGGCAATCACATAAACATGCGTTGCTTGCAGGATACGGGCACCAGCAGTCCTGCATGGGGCCCGAGGCGTCCTTGGGCAGTTTCAGAAGTGCATCTGTGCAACGCATGCGGCGAGCAACTTGCTCCGAGATTGATTGATTGATTGATTGATTGATTGATTGATTGATTGATTGATTGATTGATTGAAAGCCTTTGTTGGAAATCACGAAACTATTCTTCGGAGAGCAGGGTTGGGTCCTCAGGGCCTGGACTCTACTGTCTCTTGCAGCCTTCTCGACTGCCTCGAACAGCTTAAGCTGTTCGTTGAGGTCGGAACTGGCCAGCAGAAGCTCCCACTGCTCCTCGAGAGACGTGCATATGCGTTTTCTTAGATGTGGCTTGCCCTCACATTCTCTCGTAATGTGGTCTAGCGATGGATGCGAGTCTTCGCACCAGGGCCAATCGTTCTTATACCTCGTTGGATATATGCCGTTATATAAGAATAGATTCGAATAAACCCCGATTTTAATTTTTCTCTAGTCGTTTTGTCTAGTCCTTGTGGTGAGGAGCTAGCAGCAGCACCGAAGGGTACGATGGTGTTCAGCGAAGGACATGCCTCCGATGTTGAGGGTGGTCACCCGGAAACGGGGGAGCAAAGCACAAACGTGCCTTGCTTTCTTCTTCAGCAGTGCTCTGGCTCTAGTTGGATATCTTGCGCCACAGTCCGGGAACGCCATCTCGTTGTGACCGGTGAAGATCTTGTTATAATGACAACCTAATAACGCGTATAGTGGCAGCAGCGTGTTCTAATAAGGTTCTGTCCTCCCAACCGTCCTCATCCGCATATAGGTGTTTCAAAAGCTGTTCCAGCTTTTAGAATTTTTTTAATTTTTTTAATTGGTTTTGGCGGAAAGGAAATGGCGCAGTATCTGTCTCATATATAGGCGGACACCTGAACCGCGCCATAAGGAAGGGTAAAGGAGGGAGTGAAAGAAGAAAGGAAGAAAGAGGTGCCGTAGTGGAGGGCTCCGGAAAATTTCGACCACCTGGGGATCTTTAACGTGCACTGACATCGCACAGCACACGGGCGCCTTAGCGTTTTGCCTCCATAAAAACGCAGCCGCCGTGGTCGGTTCGAACCCGGGAATGCACTGTTGAATTTCTAAGGTACGTGAAATGAGTGTGGCTCTTTAGTCATGCTCGCCCGTGGGGCGCTCGATGTACATTTCATCGCGCGATCGTGCCCTAGGTGAGAGAGAGAGCAAACCTTAATTAAAGAAATAGCGAGGAAGAGCCGGCGCAGTTGGTGAATGCCGCATCTTCTGGTCAGCGTCCCTAGTCGGGGATGCGGCAACGTCCCGCCGCCTCGCGAGCCGGGCGTGCGAAGGCAGCTTGTGCCGTTGCGTTCGAGGAGGAAGGTCTCCCAAGCCTCTTTAGTGGGGTGGGTAGGGAAGTGGGGGGCCCTGTAGGATAGAGAACAGAGCTCGTCACGTTGTGGGCACAAAGGATTCACTTTCGGGTCACAGGGAGCAGCCTAGCAAGTGCCTAGGAGTACGGCATTTATATAGAATCATTTCGACGAATTCCGCCAGTCAATCGCTGCCGATATCGACGTTGCCTCTCAAAGGATCTCATTTTGCAACGAATCTTTTCGTGGTACCCTTTTTGCTGATTTACCACCGGTCAACCGCGCCTTTGATACCGGCACCATCAAATGGCATTTCTTGTTATTTGTAAACAATGTTGTTGCAGGTGGCCATGTCGGGGGAAAATTAATCAATGTGAACAATTCGGCTAGTGAGTAAGGATCCACTGGCAGTTTTTATTTAAGCGATGCTGGAGGAGGGGATGGTGCTCCGACCATGTAGGCTTCTAAGTAACACGTGTGCTGGACCGCTCCGTCAGGTTATGACAACATGCTGGCGAGAGTACCGAGCGCACTTTTATTAAAACCAAGAAATTCATTTATTTTCACACATTCCCATTGCAGCCCATTTATTTTCTTTGTCGTTGAAGACGCGGCGTCAGCGTGGTCGATACGTTTCTTTCCGATAGGCCGTTACGCGCGTACCGTTGATTCGCCTAGCGCCGCTACGTTGTCGCGCTGCCCACTTTTATCGGAGACGTTTTGTCGCCACGGCCCATCTGTCATTACGCTCTCTGATGCACCCTCTTCCCTATATACACCCAGATCGGTCCAATACCTGTCGCTTCCCTTCCGTTTTTTCTTCTTCTTCTTCCCAACAGCCATTGTACATTATCCCGGCTTCCAATTTATTTTCGCCGCCTTCTTTCGAGCCTCCACTTTCGTTGCTCATCGTGCGCCTTTCTATATTTGCCCCTTTGCAGGAGCAAGCGACGATGTTTTAGCGCTCGCACCGCTAATGGCTTCGAGCGTCACCGCCAGAGAACGTAACGATCGCCCGAGAAAGCGAGCGGGCTAAGCCTCTGTAGAGTTAGATGGATGGTTGTTGTGCGCCAACGCCTGGAGCGGGGCGGAGCTTAAAGCGCATGGAAAGAAATTCTACAAGAAAGCATGAGATGCGGCTCAGCGCTACGCTTGTAAAGAGCCGGCGAGTATTGAATCTGGGAACCTGTAATCTTACGTCCTCTCACAGGACGTCCAATGATAGTGCGGCCGGAGCTCACAAAATAAATAAGTTAACAAATGCGTTGCACGCTGATGAAACTGAGCGCTCCGTTGTGTAAGCTTGTCCCGCGCGAGTGGGCGCATTCTGCGCAGGTGATCGATCAAATACTCAATTAGGGTCTCTAACGATGTCGTCATCACAGGAGGTAAGAGACGACTCTCAATTAAAATGTTGTAAAGCTTCTGACGCGACATCCAATGGGGCGATTCGTGCGAAGGGGCCATTACTCTTTAGGAACATGCCGCGTCGGAGTTAAAGGAAAAAAAGCAAAAAAGGAGAAAAAGTCACTGCAGACACTCAAGGTGTTTACGTGCTGCGAATGCGAAAACAACCTTTGACCTAATGCCCGGAAGGCCTTCATAATAAAGGCATTTAACCTAAAGGCATTTGCCATAAGCGCCGTTACTCTGAAGGCCTTTACTGACAGTTGACCTAGAGGGTCTGAAGGACTTCGCCCTAAAGGCATTTACCCTAAGGGCGCCCGGCAAAGCGGCAAGCGCGACGACACTTGCGTGTCACATCGGATTCCCTTTACCCTCCATTCGAAGGAGGGAAGTTTTATCGCTACAACTTCACCCTTTGCGCGGCAGTATCCATGGTGCATACGGAAAGCGGGGAGCACAGGCATGAGATTGTTGAAGTGCAGGGCGAGGAGGGAAAGAGGACCAAGAAATTTCCAGGTGATCATTCCGATTGATGCTGCGAAGTCTGTGCTAGCAGTTCAAAAACACTTGGCGTCTCCACTTTCCTCCTCTTCACTCGCGTCCTCTCCGCCGGCTCTTATTGCCTCTTTACTTTCCCCTCTCCACGTTGTGCTCATCCGTTCTTTCCTCCTCTACACTCTGTCCCGAGGCTTCACACCAACGCTGATGACGGCGGGCTTTTGAGAAATGACACTACTATACTGCTGGCGCAGCAAAAAAACGAGGAATTGACTGACGGCATTTGCCATGTACGAAAAAAAAAAATCTTGTCGGGGCGATGGTGTAACCTGATGCAAGAAAGCTACAACAGCAGTTGGCATTGCCCTCGATAATTGCTTTGCTGTAGTGCAGACTTCTTGGGCGGGTGGATGCGGGGTGGGGAGGTGGCTAACAGGGGGCGCTTATGGGGGGCGGCTGGCTTTCCCACCACGTCTTTGTTTTCGCCGTCGCTTTTTCGTTTCGCTGCAACGTGGGCTTCCTGTCGGTGGAGGCCTTGTGCAGGGTGGAGGTGGATGGGTTGGTGATGGGTGACTATTCTATAGAGGGTCGGGTTGGGTGGGTGGTGGATGGTGCTTGTGGAGGGTGGAGCATTCACTCACAAAGATAGTGCTGGCATTTTCCCCAAATGCCGCTATTACTACTATGACCGTAGTACAACGAGAGCAGTGGTTCACTCGACAGCGTCGTGCTCCCGACCCACAGTATACTAGACGTACTACGTCCGCCAAACAAGCAGTGCATGCGCCCCTGCATATATCCGTCCTTGCGCACCGGCAGCATTCGCATTACAGTATATCGTGGTCGTTTTTTGCGTTCACTGTGTCAGCATGTCGCGCGCCGGCCGCGTCGGCGGCACTAACATACGCTCGGGACCACAAAAAAGCTTACTGCACACGTCTTGGCAGCTTGCAGTGTGCTTGAACAGGAGCAGGTGTGCTGCGCGCTTGTGTGCTCTCACCGCTGCATATATGTGGCTTTTATTTGTTCCTTCACTTATCCTTTTCCTTGCACTCTGGAACGGGTGAACGTAGATGGTGCCGTATTCTTTACCGCCGTGTCGTTTGTGAAAGAAAGCAGACGAAGCGCGATTCTTGGTCAGCTTTGCCAGCGGTGGGTTTATGGCTCACTCTTGGAAGGGGAGAGGGGGCGCTGTGCTATCCGAATCATGCATTTTTTTTAGTTTTTTTTTCGTCAAAGAAGGGAATATGCGATGAGAATTGTAACATTTTTACTAGGCATAGAAACCTGAACACATCGCCAGGACGGCCGACTTATTTGGCTTGGAGCTATGTTCACCGGCTTTCCAGCCTTGGAAGGCAGATCGGGCAGCCGCAGCCGTCACTCGACTTGCGCATATCTCCTCGATGGCCTGTTTGCGGCATCAAGGAGTCGTCGTATTTTTGGCGCCGTGCCTCGTATTTATTATTCCCGTGTCACTGCATGACTCCCCGGCGCGTGGGGTCCATTCTCGGGTTGTCAGGGGTCTGATTGTTGTGTTCGAAGGTGTCGTTAGCAATGAGCGTCGGTCGAGGCTGACGTGCGTGACCTGAAGCCTCACTGTCCGAAGCCCATCGGTATGGAGCTTGGCATATATACTGAAAGCCTGATAGCATCCAGCCTGCTCCATGGAGTGTATTACTTCCTTCCACACTTTCGCGCCTGTCATGTGGCCACGTGAAGGAGTACTGAAGCACATTGATCTAAAAATATCACCAGAGTGGAGCCGCTGCAAAACATTCACGTGATGCCCGGAACTATACAGTTCCTTTGTGGGGCGGACGGATCACAGCGCAGTTTGCACGATCAGTGGGGAAAGGTGTCACGGAAGACGATGAACGCGAAGCCGATGGAGGCGATGCACCAGCTTTTCCTGGTGCATTATGCTTGCCTCACTCTTTCTCCTTTTGGTATTTGCGTACTGCCGTGCGTTTTTTTTTAAATTTCTCTCTGCGGTATAAGTTTTCTTAGTGCTTCAGTCTTTCGCTTTGTTTATATAATTTCGCGTGTGCAACCTGTTCTCTCGTTCCTTTTTTTTTTTCTTCTGGTACGAAGCACAAGGAACGTCGAAGAGCTCATCTGTCACATCTCAGCGGAAAACCTGGCAACTCTGAGTGCACGCGTATCGTACATGGAGGTGCCTGTAGCTAGCTGGCAGTACCTACAGATATGCTTGCTCCTTTTTCTTTGTTTCCTCCACTCTTTGCTGTCTCCCTACCGTCCGGTATACGGGTCGTTACACCACTTCGCTGGGCGACTTCATTTGCGCCTTCTTTTCGTATAGCGGCTTCGTTTCTACTTGTAGCTGTATTGTGGCTTGCTTTCCTTGTACTTGCGTGCCTGGCGAGGGGAGTGAAAGAGTCATGAAATAATAAAAAAAGCGAATAAATCTTGCGACGGAACCTGCCGAGTAACTAAAAACGTCCTGGGCGACGCATGGCCCCCGCTTCGTGGCGCCCGCTGGCGTCGGCGAAAGCCGACCGTTTCTTCGCCCTCGTTTACATACCGCACTCGGTGACGGCTGTAGCGTCTCTCTTTTTTTCTTTTGCACTTCACTTTTTCTTCCTCTCTCGCACCTTCCGTCGCCTCGCTGTCCCCCGTTTCTCGCTGCTGGCGTGCTCGGCGTGAAGCGCGCGCGTAATACAGTTAGCATTCCATTTCCATTTCGGCCCCAAACACGGCAGGCGATGCCGGGGCCTGAGCTCATTTGCGTCGCGGCCACCGCGGAGGCCGGCGTCGGTCCGTCGTTCGAGGTGCATGTGTGCGCGCGTGCGTGCGGGTTCGCTACAGCTCTGCTGCTGCTGCTACTGCTGCTGCCGCTAGCATGCCTTCCTGATTTTGGCGGCGCTGGCGTGTGCGCGCCATTCTGTGGCAGGTTTGCCTTTTGCGTTCCCGGGCCACGCCAGGCTAGCGAAGAGAATCAGCCTTGCGCGCCTGCCCTAATCCCCCGCAGACTCTCGCACGGTGGATCCGCCGTTTCCGTGGCTCTGAGGCCGTGCTTTCTTTCTTTTTTTTTTCAGTTTCTCCTCGTTGCATAATTCTGCGGGCTAGGTGACGTCTTCCTTTTGGTCTTTTTCTTTTCGCGTTTTCAGAGCAAGCGAGGCGGAAAAGTGGTCGGGTCGCTTCTGTGCTGGCGCATATTGTGTGTGTCTTGAGTTTCAGTTTTCTTTCCACCAGGCGCCGTTTCCTCTCTGACTTGGCCGCATTGCCTTAGAAAGCGCCGCTTTGGGAACGCTCGTTAAGTTGCGGCCCGCGTTGCATACCGCAAGCCTGATCTCTGCCTAGGAAATTCTGTGGAAAAGCGGGCTCGGTTTATTGCTGAGCGGTCGAGAAAAATTGCCCCGGCTTCCGGTGTGTGCGGATTGTAATTCGAGGGAAGAGAAAAATAAAACAGAATAAAAATGCCTCGAGCTCTAAGGTCTTTCTTCGTCCGACAAAGTTAATCAGACGCAGCTTTCTTTACTGCGTGACACTTTCAGCTAGCCCCCATTTCATCGTTCGTGAGAAGAAAAGAGAGAGGAGCAATGCACTAAACACGCAGATAAAAAATGATGTGGGGTTCTTCGAATTTGCGTTATCCCGCTTTCTAGGCGGAGACGATAATTGCTGCGTCTGCAATCAAAAGCATATGCCTGACACTCCTTCGATGTGTGACGTATGTGAACAGCGCAAATGTCTCCTGCTAATAACACTTTACACCATCAGGTCCGATAAGCTGATTGACTAAAAAAAATATTGTTCATGGGTTTCTGGCGTCTACTTAGTTGAACATTGCGCTACTCCAGCTAGTGAAGCTTTGTTTCTAAGGAAACGAAATAAAATTTCGAACGTATGTTTTCTTTCTTATTTCACTGCACGGTCTCTAAAGTGCGGAATGATACGTTGGTGTGAACATCATAAGATCTACCCTTATATTATCTCTGCCCCGCCTGCAGATTTTTCTGTTGTTTCTCAAGTCACTGTCCATTGCCATCATCAAGTGTCAACTCTGTGGAACTGTGCTTTTTTAACGAAAAAGAAAGTTGCAGGTTTTATTGGACTTCTCACTGTATGCACATTATTTACTGCAGAGTCGACGCATCTGTGCATACAGATATCAAAATCGAGGCAGGGTCTGAGCGATGGTGGAGGCTCTAGTGACTCCTTTGTGCTGCTCAGCGAGAAAGAACGAGTGACCGCAACGGGTTTTTCGTCTTTCACTCCTGCAATTTGAAAACTGACCCGCTTACTACTTTTCTCATAGCGCAAATTGAAACTGAGGCGCCTGGAGTCACGCAGAATTTTGCTGGAAACGCCTGTCTCTGAGTACGCGTAATGCCCGAAGAGGTTTGGAGCTAAAATTTTTTGTCACCTCAACTAAGCCTAACTGCTTACTTTCTTACTTATGTCGCAAAACAAAAGAGCTTGTTTATTTATATGTACTTGGTTGCAGTGGCGTATCCAGAAATTTTGTTCGAGGGGGGCTCATGTTGCAGCGCGGCCTCCTCCTTATAGAATTTGTAGAGGGATCAAATACATAAATCATAACTGCATTGTCATTGCCAATGATATTGCGTGTTAGATGCAGCAAACAAATTCTTGAACGCAACGCACTGTCAAGGAAAGTAAAATATGTATCTGTAATAAAAGAGTATATTCGCATGTCCCTAAAACTGCGGCAGAAATAACTGATATCAATGCTTCCATCTTTTTTGTCTATTAGTAAGTAAAAAAAAATGTCTCTTGAATTTTAGAACTATATCAGTTGGAAACCACCAAACTAGTGCATGTCCCTGATATGAATAATCAAGTTGAGGACAAATATTTTAACAAATCTTTGTCATTCAAGAACCTTGTTTACAATTTTGTGCATATGCAATGGTCAGGGAAAAAAAAATCTCAGTGACGCTGTCCTTCGTTCCAGTGCATTGCGCGACTGCAGCTATCACCGGTCCGGTATTGCAAGTAATTGCACTGAAGTTATAGTCGCAACAGAGAGCACATATAGAAAGCGGGAGTTCTGCGAAATATACATTAGAAATGCGAAGATACAATGAAATATCAAAATTGCGAAGATACACTTTGAGAAAGGGCAAAAAAGCGTCGCTGGAAATAAAGTTCACTGCATGTATACAGAAAACATGGAAAGAAGATATTTAAATGTACTATAACGACGACGAAGTGCCCGCGCGGCAGCGGGACTGCTCTCGGTGAGCGCGTGCTTCGGGTCGGTGCTGCTGGAACCGCTGACTGTTTGTGAACGCCGTTCTGCGCTCTGTGCTTTCTGCTGTGCTGTGCTTTGTGCCCGAAAAACCCCTTGCAATACGTATATTGTCTAATAAATCTACGTACCTGAATTAAATTTACTGTGCATAATATGTCAAAGAAGCCAAATAAACATGGTGCGCAATCGCAGATAGGAACCTTTACGCATAGAAAGGCAGACTATCCTGCAAAAATAAAACTATGATCACAAAAAACCTGATATGTATTTGGGCCATGCTGCGGTCGCGACAGCGCCACGCATATGGATAGAATAATAAGGGAAGAATGCAGAAATCAATACGAAAATGTGTATTTTCCCTGCCTGCAAAGTGGCAGCAATCATTCCGCGCAGAAAGTTATTGAAGGGTATTGGTCTGGTCCAAAAAAGAAGCAGAAGCAGGTAGCTAAAAAAGGAAGGAAAAGGACAAACTAAAGCCACTCATGATTGGACAAGTTGCACTACCCAACATCCGAGAGTGTTTGTTGGGAAACGCCGTGTGTGCCGGGCTTTCAATGAGCAAGGTCGGCCAAATTTGTTATTGACGTCCTCGAAATTTTCGTATTCGCATGTTAACTTGGATCATGATGCTAATGTTACAATAAACGGCAAAATTTTCTGCGGTTTTAACGACTAATGAATAGTGATACGTTTTCCTAATTACGCGTTTATGGACCTGCAAGAACGGGGCTTTTTACTTGCATTGGTTTTGCTGCTTCGCTATGTAAAGGACAAAGTTTATGAGAAGTTTATATCCATAAAGTTTCGGAATTGAAATCCATGCGTTCCGTAGATTGCGCGGCCGCCGCGAGATGCCGCGACGAACCTGCTCGTCATCGAAACGCCCTTGAAACTTTGTGCTCGGATGGGGCTCCTTGCATTATGTGACTCCAGGTGCATGGGCATTAATTGCCACGCAGTCCAGCCCGAGTTCGCAATGCTCGCGCCGAAGTGTCTTCTCGAGCGTGAAAAAGACATTTTCGACAAAATCCAGCATGATTTCCAGCGCCGGTGGTTGTTTTGGTCGGCAGTGCATAACAGTAGGGAAAAATTTCGAGGAGGGCTTAAGCCACCCCCCTGGCTACGCCCCGGCTTGGTTGGCAGCGTTTAGCCCTAAGCTGGCAGATGTCTCTCGTCGGGAAGCTTTTGCACGAATTTGGTTTTTACGCCGAAATTGCTACATATCCCTCAGAAAGTGGAGCCAGTGCGCTTTTTTAATTATTATTGTTAGTATTTCGTTGACGTGCGACTCCTGATAGCTTTTGTGGTAATAAGAGGTCCAAGGCGTCTTTGATCCTTAAGAAATTTTACGCGCGTGTGAGGTCGTAGCGAGGTTGTGGTAGTTTTGCGAGATAAGCGTTACATTTTTTCTACAAGACCGTTCATTTCAACATAGTTTCGTCTATGCGCTTGTCTTGCGGTTGGTGAAGTGGAATAACCGATCAGATTGTTGAGCGCCTTTCCTTGTATCCCGTTGATGTCTGCGTTGCTGCTTGATTACCATGTGTTTCTGAATGTTTTTCCTTCATTCTACGTGTGCATTTCATTAGGGGCGATCCGCGGCGGTCGAATTTCGCTGAAGGAGAAATTCTAGAGGCCTGTGTTCTGTGCGATGTCAATGCACGTTAAAGAACCCCAGGTAGTCAAAATTTCCGGAGCACTTCACTATGGCGTCCCTCATAGCCTGAGTCGCTTTGGCACGTAAAACCCTATAAACCATCATTAGGGGCGAGTACATGCGCTATCGAAAATTAATCACGCGTGATCAACGCTTTTTTAAAGTAATCAAAAAGCAGGAAAAAAATAGGCGCTACACGGCCATCGCTGTCAACGTTGTTTAAGGCTCTGTTCTGTTTTTGTAATGGTTAATTTCACAAACATATCAGAGCGAATTCGTGAAGAAAAGGTTTGTGCGCATGAAGGTCCAGAATCCCGCTGATATTTTTGATGTGGCGCGTCCCCATGGCGGTAGGCAATTCTTTTCGGTGATGCACCTACTGAGCCCAGTCGGGGTGCCGCGGACAACGCCGTGAGGGAAGCAAAGCTATCAAAGTGCTATCGAAGGGCTCGCTGAGGTTAAAAAAAAACACTCTCGTCAGAAATCATTCCCTGGGCCGGCATTGGCGACGAAAGTCTACGTAGAGAGAGCGCTGCCTTGCGGCCGACCGACAACTCGCTAGCCCAGGGCTTGCGGGGCGCTAAAAGAAGCCCTGGAGGGTACGGGAGCTGGGTGGAGGAGCAAGGGAGAGATGGAGGAAAGGAGTTGCTCGCCATATTTTCTTCGCAATCGATTTTCGATGGGCCGCCCCTGCCACGGAGCTACATAGTACATACGTCACTTTCTGCGCGCTTTCCCGTTGCTCGACGGATTTTCTTCCCTTTGCTATAGTTTCGTTTTTGGCTTCACTTTTTGCCTCGGCAGCCCACTACTGTTCTGTGCCGTAGACGGTGCCTGCAGTACACCTCGGGGGAGGCCCGCGAAAAGACGTCGTCGCAGTCGTCGTCGCTCGATGCGCGCTACTTGGAGCCGCGGGCCGGGGATCGAAGTCAAACCATGTCTCGCTGATCGTTATGAGCGACCTGAATGCAGAGCTCACTCGCCCAAGCCGAAAGGGAAAAGAAAAGGCGGGTAACAATTGGAGGGGGGAGTCGGGCTGGTAGTAAACGTATGCGGGGAACAGAAGAAGAGTGGGACCATCCTAGCCCTACCCTAGGGTGGTCTCACTCTAGGACCACCCTAGACTGCACTGCGGAAGAAAAAGGCGAGTTTGACGTAAAGCGGCACGATGTAGCAAGGCGCGCCCGTACATGTACACGTATGTTGGTCGCGTGTGACTGTGTGAGTTGGGGAGAGGGAAAGAGGGAGAGGTGGGCGAGGAGGAGGAGGCGAGCGAAATCGAAAGCCACACGGGGAATTGCATTCGGATGGTGCAGTTATATCGACGAGTGCGACGCGTGTCTTTTTGTTTTCCTTCATTTCCCCCTCGCTTCCGCCTCCTTTGCTTACCTTGGAAGAAGGAGTGGCTTTCTTGGCGAATACTGAGGGGCGGCGCATTCCCTCCGTGCTTTTCATTCTTGCTGCAGACACTGAACAAAGCACCAGAAGCGTCGATAGAATCAACAGTGCGAGCGCGCAGTACGTATGAATACGAAAGCTTGAACAGGTGCGAAATCAGCGCGATGAAAAAAAAGCACAAAAACGCGGAATGAACAACCGAAAACGAGTACACCGAGGAGGCCGCAGCGCGAAAGCAGCTCGGCGCTTTCTTCGTTCAGCTCGAATCCATACCGGGCACGAAAAATCGGCGAATGAGGAAAAAGAGAGACGTCGCAAACTATGCAGCCTCGAGAATGGAATCGTGTTGCGCGCCCGCTTCATACACTTCGCCTGCTTCTCAATCGGTTACCTCGCAGTTTTTCTTCGTCCTCGGGCGAGCTCTCTTTTCTTCCGTCCTTGCCCGCGTTTTTGTGTGCGCGCACGTCGATGCATGTGCCTGCACAGTGAGCCTTGTAGCGGCAGCAAGGCGAAAGAATAGAAATGCAGCGAGCGTCGATCGGGCCGTTTCGGCGCTGACTGCTGCTGCGTCGTAGATTTTTTTCCCTCCGTCGTCCTTCGCCCCACACGACTGCTGCCTTCTGTCGCTCACAGTTTCTTCGTTTGTTGACTATAAGGAACGTCGCTTCTTCTCTCTTTTTTTTTCTGTTAGTTCTGCGCTGCAGTTGGGAAGCTGCGTACAATGTGTTCGCGTGTATGCGTCTGCGCACACAATCCGTACACACAGCCCCCCCCTTCCTCTTTTCTGTTTTTCTTTTTTTGCTGCGTAGCCTATGAAACACAAGTACCGCTATAGCAGCAGCCATAACCTGAAATTGGGCACGCTAGCATTATCGCTAGGCGCCGTTGTTTGCGCTACTGCCTTTCTTTTTTTTTATTTTTTGCCCGCGCCCCTATGCAGACGCGAGGACTCAGTGGTGAGCGCGTGCGCGGCTCCGCTCTCTTCTCGGGCGGATGAATTTTTTCACATTTTCGTCGCTATTTCGTCGTTTTCAAAACTCTTGCGAAACGCATGGAGTGCATGCGCTTTGTGATGATCTGTGCTGCTGCCACGTGCGTATAATCGATGCTTTCTTCGGCCCCGCTGCTCTTCCTGCGCAGGATTGCGTGAACACTATTTATGATGCCGGTCGTACAAGCTTGCTTCGTGGCGTTCCTTGAGTGAGAAGCGCCTTTCGGCGTTGCTCCGGTCGCGTTGTCTCCCCTTGCAGCGCCTTGCGTACTGTTATTTCGTGGCTCAGTTCCATAATTTACCAGGTGTCCCAATGTTTTACGGCATTACCGTCATTCTTCCTATACTTGTGCTTCCTCTTTTTCCCCATCTTCAACTGCCCACTGCCTTGGCGTATCGCATTCCAGAAAGCGAATGCTTATGCCACAGTGGCTTTTCTTTTTCACTTTAGTGGCGATCTGAAAAGCGAAACGATTCAGTGCTCAGCTAGCATTAAAGGGTGTAAAGGCGACAGAGAAATGCTGTATTGGAGACACAAAGCGCAACGTCCTAAATGCAGCGGGTGAGCAAAATCTGCGCTCTCTTCAGCGGAGTTGCCTGAATTTATGCGAAATATGGGAGTCAAGAGATTTTTTGTATCACTGTTGTCCCAAGTGTTCCTGCCTTTCTCTCTGGTGGAACACTCTGCCGTTCCATGAGACTAATAGTTCCCTACTGCGCTCTTCGTGAGCTGATCGTTATACTGATTCCCATTTAATTGAATGTGGTATTGCCGACAGCAAGAGAATTCAGTGATGGCGTGTGGGCTAATCTTATATTCACGTTTCGGTGATTCCTCAGCTACAGCGGGAAATAAGAAAATAAAAAAGGCGAAGTAAGCGAAAGTAACGACTTTTTCTTCTACTATGAAGGCTTTTCTGTCCCCTAGCTGCTTCCCGCCTTTGCTTTAATATTATTCTAACTCACGTTAGCTTTATTTTCTACGGACGATATGTAAGGCCGTTTATTCTAGCTGTGGCTTTTCCCAACATGGCTAAACAAACAAACAAACAAACAAACAAACAAACAAACGAAAAAGCGATAGAGACAGCATGTGGCCTTACTTCTAGGAGGTGGTTAGAACAAGACCCTGTACTTTGACAATGCTTTCTATATTCTTGCTACACAGTCTTGCACGTGGAATGAATTTGTCCTCCATTGCGCATGCTAGAGCTATAAAATCTCTTGGATGAGGCGGTGAGAGGCATCGAAAAAGGAACAAAAATAAAAGGCCCTGGAACTACACTAATGGTTAGTCTGTTCTTCACTTTCGACTGCAGTGCCAGCACTTTTAAGAGCGTGAGCTCTTACTCATCACGTTTCGAGATTTCGTGCGGTCTTCTACCGGATGGGTGGATGGATACGGCTGAACCCTTTAAATCGGGCGGTGGCTCAAGCCACCTAGCTATGAGTTATGCCGTGAGATCACACCGCCATCTGTAGCAGCAACTAGAAAGCAGCGCATCTCGCATTGAGACTTGTAGCGTCATCTAAAATAACATTGTGCAAACAGCCACCTGCCTCGTGCCAATGATGACGTCATGGTCCAATAAGGTGTACAGAGGTGCAACTATGTGAGTATAACGTCAGGAGTCGAAATGGCGGCATAGTTTCGGTTTATCTAATCCAAAACGGCGGCCATTAATATTGGTTGTGCCCTTCACTCAGCAAAAAATATCCCACTACGGGTAGGAAAACTGTCCCGTTGCGGGATCTCTATATAAGTGTACATTCGTTCAGCTATATATACTCCGACAACGCGGGGCACGCATCGGGGGACAGTTGTGTACCGAATTTGGTAGGCAAATAAAACCCTATGGGTTGTGGTATAGAAATAAAAACAATTAAATAATAGGCAAACATTGTATACATGCAATTACTAATTGAAGCGTTATCATATCGCACCGCAAACCGAATTCTAGGCTCACCCTGACCACCCAAACGAAGCAAATTCCGTTTGGGACGTATCTTAAGGGGTGTAACTCGACAGCGGGTAGACGTGCATCGTAATTTCTGATAGATGGCGCTAGGCGGTGATCGTTCCGCTAGGCGGCGTGCGTGCTGCGTAGCCGAGCATGGTGGCAGTCTACCCCGTTTCAAAGGGCATTACATTCCGTTTCTCGAGACGAGCGGCGCGTTTTTCTTCGCTTTCTTCGTCTAGTTAGCTAACGCTCGTTACTTCAACGTCTTCCAGGCGGTGGCGGCCTTTATTTAATTCATATCTTCATAACGCAACGCGCTCTCTCTCAGTGATATAGACGGTGACGGCGTAGCAAGTAGCACATGGGTTCAAGCAGGCATCCGTTCAGAGAACGGCTCACGATTAGCTCTGGCGTTAGAACAGCGCGCTGCTTATCGCCATCAGCGGAGTCCCTCCCCGCAGCCTTGCTCTGACTTCGGTCAAAGCGGATGCAAGGAATTCCTGATTACTCGGAACGTGGACCCGCTCTGGTGCTCGCTGAGTGAGTCCAGGAGAAACCGAGTTAAGCGCCCTCGCACGGAAAATCATGGTGGTGATGAATTTGGCGCTTCGTCCACAATTGAACATTCGCGGTGAGGTGCTCGGAGAGAGGCTCTCCTCTCCGGCAGGCCGCGGCTACCACGTCGCCACATCGCAACAGCAGCCTTGGCAAGCCGCTCAGCATTCAACGTTATCCGAAGCGGCACCCACGCACTCTCGGGCTCGGCCGCACCGTTTAATAATTCGAAACTCTCGGGGGCCGGCCTTTCTTTCTGCGCCGTCGACGAGCCGGCCATTGTTGTGCAAATTGAGTTGTTAAGGATGATGGATGCGCCCAGTTCTACGAGACAAAGCCCGCGCTCTCTCTCTATCCCCTTCCCCCTCCCCTTTGCCTCAGTCGTCTTCTCTCTCGCCTTTGCAACTCGCCACGTGTTGTCCTCCTCGCTACAGGCTCGCTGAGGAGAGGGGGAGAAGGAGGTACGGCGGGCTGGCAACTCGGGAGGATAATTCGGGTGCTCCCGGCGAGCGCATTCTCTGGGCGCCGACGAAGCCGATGATTTGCAAAGTTTAATTATGCTCCGGCTCAGGCGCGCGCCTGCGGTCGTTCAGCGCTCTCTCTCCTCGCTGACGAGCTTTGCGCTCATGAGGCCAGAGGAAAGCGGTCGCGCCCTTTCCCTCCGCCCTTAGAAGGGGAGTGTCCTTTGACGCTTGCCGGTCTTCGTGCTCCGCTATGAATATAGATCGCGCAGGAAGTCGAGAGACTCGGAAGCCGGCTTTGAAAAGGAACGGGGGCGAGGGAAGAAGGCAATATTTGGATAATCTGGGGTGTGGATTAGGTGACTCTCGACTTGGCCTCGCGTTTAAGCGCCCATCTAACGGGTAATGGGGCTAGGTACCGGCGATGACGCGGTGCAAGTACCGCGAACACAGGGCGTTGGAGCCGATCTCTGCGGAACGAGGACGCGGTCAACTCACTAAAGTGCAGCGCAATTTAATGGAATGCAATATAATGCATCGCTGCAGAGTGCAGTTTAATAAAACAAAGTAGGCGCTTCAGTGTGCGTGAATGTCGGGAACTACAAATCTAGGGTAACGCCAGTACTCGAAGACATGGTGACTTGGACACGTTGCTTGATATGCGTTTAGAATGCATTCGGAGTCTGGAGGACACATTAAGGCGTCATTCAATCTCGCTCACTGTTGTGTTGCATTAAATCATCCAGAATCAAACTTAAGGATTCGCGCATACACAGAGGCGACAGGTTCTATAGGTTCCCATCGCCTCGCTTGAAGAGCTGTCCATCACGCGTGGGCGAGCAACAGTGAGAGGCGCGCACGTGGCGTCGGGCGACCGCCCACGGGTCATGCGACCCCTACGTTGCAATGCAAAGAAAGAAGCACTCTATTTGGCGACAAATTTAGCGCCCAGCAAGTCTCCGGCCAAACGCACCGGGGCTAATTGGTCGGCCGGTTGTGCCGACCCCAGCCAGGCACGACAGGTGTGGTGCGGGTAAGTAAAGGGATTGCAGGGTGATGGGGCATTGGAAGAGGCAGTGCTCTAGGTTGGCCTGCGGGGGGCGCAGTTTGAACAGGATGGGTCGGAATGCGCTTGAAAGAGGGACAATCTGTGGCTGTAGATAGGAATATGGTCGGTCGAATTATTCGGAGGATATGGGCGTAAGTAATGAAAAAGATTCGGCTCGCGAGAAAGAAGTATCTGCAGGAATTGAGGAAAATGAGAGTAGTCTTGCGTGGTTTGCTTCCCGCAGAGGAAGGCTGCAGTTATAATTCACAATAAGGAACTTGTCAGGATGGGTGACGAAGTGAGAAAGATTGCCGAGCAGCGGACAGCGAACCGGGGTCTCTTAGGGTCACTTGCTGCTGCCCGTCGACGAAGCTGGCTTGGCGGACCGAGGGCACAGTACCCTTCTTCGACGTCTACCTACTGGGGGCGTTTCGTAACATCTAAGCAGAACTACGATGTGATCTGCATCAGAACACTGCTATACCGTCGGTCTAGTTCATCACACCCGAAGTAACGGTTACTTATGTCTCTGCCTCACTGCGTCGCATCGCGCTGCCTGAATCCGTCTCGGTGATGACGAAAAAACAGCGTGAAGGACGGTCAGGAGGACGCCGACAAGCGATATGCCTGCGTCATCTTGTCCGCCCTTCGTGTTTCCTTCGCGCTGTTTTTCCGTCATGACCGTTCACCAACCCGCTCAACGTTCGGTTTTGCCGTCTCGGTGGCAACAGCTTAAGCGACAGACAGCGTCAGGCCGTGATGTAATTGAAAGAGCGAGCGGGCAACGCCGCCAAGTAATCGTGAGCGCGGGGACTTTGCACCGTCACAAGCAGCTGTGAGCAGCATCGTTTAGGGATTGCAGAGAGGCTTTGGAGCGCGACTCGCTTGCAGGTCAGCCAGGGGAGAGTCGCCACTGACAAGATGCGCCGTAATATGGGAGACGTATTCGGCTGAAGGTTCACGAAGGGCAACGGAGCAAGAGCTGACACTCCACTCAGTGGTGCGCTAATCTTAAATCCACGAAAACGTGCAAATACCTTCGTGAATCTGCTTCCGTTCCTTCACGCCCGTTAATGGCCGGAAGGACTGAAGCGCGCTTTCCCCCCGCGAACGCCGCTGCCTCGCACCTGGCGGGCAGAGAAAAAGATGAAGCCCTTTTTTCCTCCCATAACCGGGAGCGACCGGGCAGCTCTTTTTCTCGGTGACAAATCCCTTCCGCTGGATGGTTTAATTTGGCCCCTGCGAAAGGAACGATCTTCCCGCCACCGGGCTATAGCTCTTTTTCTTTCTTCTTTTCCGTCGAACGAAACGTGGGGGGCCGCGTCTGTCTGTAGGTGCGTTTGTGGAGACGTCATGAAGAGGAACGAACGCGAAATGAGACTGCAAGTCTTGAAAAAAAATAAATAAAAGAACGTAGAAAGCAAAATGGAAGGCTGCGAGCAAGATTGCGATTGGCGGTCTCTGGATCTCCCAGGAACGGAGAGGAAAGTTAACCTGCGAGATAGGTACATATCTCGTGTGACTCCCTGCCTTCCCCCCTCCTTCCATCCCTCATGCTGGCTTGCGCGAATTTATTTTTACCTTTGGCCGTTGTTTCCCTCAGCTTCGCTTCGAAGTTGATTCGGTGGCAATTTATTGCGGCTTTAAATCTTTCCTCCCCCGAGTTTCCCGCTTTGTCTGATCCCCTGCTGCCTTTCATTGCTCGGGTGTAGTGCCGTTCTCACTCTTCCCATTGCCATCCTTCTTTTTCCTGTCCTGGAAAACCGTTTCGGCTCGTTCTCCACGTCTTATGGATTGGCGTCGTTTAGTTAGCGCCCACGATTGCAGCTTAATTGCGCCCTATCTGCTCGTTGGGACCTACAATAGCTTTATAGTTATCACTGCAAGAAGTTTCTGTTCAACCTGTATGGAGAAATATTTGAGTTTGATTGGCTCCGTGAACTTCCTGATAGCGTCCTTCTACTGCAGCCACATGTACCCAGTGGTGCGACATGCTGTCGAACTGTTGTAACTGTAAATCTCTATCGAGAACGTGAATTAAAATTAGCAAATGATCGATACATGCCTGTAGCCTTTGTTTTTTTTTACGCAGTTGGAGCTAATGGGTCAATCTGAAGAAAAATAATATTACGCTTAAAATCAGACTTATAGCTACGGTGCGTCGGTAGCATTTAGCGCTTGATGGCAGTTTGCGCGAATATGTTTTACTTAATTCGATTTTGTTTTGTTGTATCATAATTGCAGCTTGCAACACCATGCACGTATGTACGTTTAATTCGTGCTGGAAAACAGAGCTGCGCTGGAATTTTTTTTTAACTGTCCGTGTCGAGCCGTGGAAAGTTTCTGCACTGCGCGTCTAAAATAATTAGACCTTTGACCCTCGTCAGGACATAGCTGTGCCGCCCGCTACCCCTTTCACAGGGTCCATTTCCAGGCCCAGAGACGGCGGAGCTCGAGGCCAGATATGAAATTCGGCAATACTGCGTTCTGCCTGCCGGGAAGATGACCACGCGATCCCTGGAGCGATGGCCTCAACGCGACTTTTCTTACGACACACTTATGTCCTGCTACCGCCTCCTCCGTACGCGACACCCCTGGACCCCAGCGTGGTTGCAGTGTAACCCGCTTGCTGTGATGCCGACTGTCTGCTGTCCACATTGGATGTTCCTTGAGTATTGTGCAGGCGACCGCATGTGTTGGCCTACGTGACTAATGGTTTCTTGTGGGGGCTTTTGTTAGCTGCTTTGCGCTCGAGCTCAAAGGCATTTTCCAGCTGATTAAGTGCTCTGTATATGCAATGAATGTTGAACCGTAGGGAGGAGGCCTTTACTGCAGCATTGGAGAAGGGATGACTATTCACTATCCGCAGGACTTGTTCTTCCCATAGTGATGTTGACGGAAGGCTCATCGTTACTTTTTTGCCCCGGATCGAATTCAATGCAAGTATCTGTTAACTGTGGCACAGACGTGGTTGTTAGGCACAGGTGCTGACAGAAGCAAACGGTGCACCCGTTTTCGTCCACACAGCAATGCGCACAATCAGCTTTACAGGCTCCCATTTTTCGTTTTGTTCTAAAGAGGACGTGCGGTAATCGTGCCACGCAGCTGTCGTTTCAGTTTCGTTACTGGGTGACCCGAACGACGAAAAACCGCCCAAGGCACGGAGGCAGGCGACAACACAGGGCTTTGTTGTCTTGTGTTGTCGCTTGCCTCCGCCATACAGCATTTGCGCGTTTTTCGTCGTTATACCTTACCAACGTGCCTGCAACTATACTCTCCCATAGTCGTCTCATCCTTAGAGTCTGACGCGATTCGAAGCTGATCACTTCAGGCTTGACCTGCTCGTGTTACAATCTTTTCAGCGCGGTTTATTTTCGCAAGTAAGTTGTAAGGAGCACATGAGCTTAGCGAGCAGAAGGACTCCTCTCTCCTGCGCTCTCATCTTTGTTGCGCGCTGAGTGGACGTCGCGTCAGGAAAAATTCATTGGTGTGTTTTTGCTGGAGCAAGGGTGAGAACTTTCATTTTGCGCTAGACTGTACATTGTTTCTTGGACACTTTCAGTGGGCTTCTGTCGCTGCCACTCTGCTAGTAGGCAGGGAAATGGAGGAGAAAGTTTGGGAGCTGCAGCACTGATCGCCGGACAACAGGCAGCATATTGAACATTAAGCCCGCGCGAAGGCAAGCGACCGAGGAGTGCCGCATTGATCGTTTTACCAATGCGGCGCCGTTGACAATAAGCGAATCGGTCGGAGCGCTACCAAAGGAAGAGCCCGCGTGGAGGAGAAAGGAGTGCTGTGGCGAGACTCCATCAGAAGAATCCACCCGAGATTAGGGAGTAGCGGCGTGCGGTTTTCGGAGGAAAGGAATCAAGCAACAAAAAAAGGTGTGAGCAGGCGTCGGCAGAAGCGGTGGTCGTGGCGGCGTCGATGGTGCGTGTGAACGCGGGTTCCGTCTCTAACCCTACTTCCCCGTTTCTCCCCGAGCCGTGCCTCCGACGTAGGGACGAGGGTTCCCGCAGCGTTCCCCGCTGCCCTGGCTTTAATCAAGGCTAATGGAAAATAAGGCAACAAAAGGGACTCGGTGCCACTGCCGCCCAATGGCGATCGGCAGGGTGCGTGTGTTCCCGCTCCGCAGGCCTGGCCCTTATTTCCTTTTCCTTTTTTTATTCCCCTTTCCGCGCTCAGTGGAACGCTGGCTCAGTGTCGACCAGTCGTTGGCGCGTCTTCCCCTGAATTCCTCTCCTCTCAACTTCCCAAGCCTATAACGGCACCGAGAGACTTAGCTGCGCCATCGTGGCGAGATGAGCGGGACCCGGTAGGAAATTCTGGCTTCTTGTGAGAAGCGGTCGGTGGGTATTGTTTTTCTGTGTTTGTTGTTTTAATCCGACTCGCTCGCTTTCTCCTAATTTCCTCTCGCTCATCCCCCCCCCCCCCTCCCGCCGAAATTCTGGCCATTTCTTTCGCCCTCTCTCCCCTGCTCCGCCAGACAGGTTTGGGAGACGTCACCAGCGGCGCTCGCGACGTTGCGCCAACGACCGACCGGCCGGCCTCCTACGACGACCACGCACAGCCGTCGTTTCCCCCGCTCTCCGTACGAGTTCGTCTGCCAGTGCTATGCCTAGGCTTCGCAGTTCCTTTATTCCCCAGGCTTCCCCATTCGTAGACGTCCCAATTTCCTTGCCATCAGCACTGCGCGGTTGCGCTGTCGCCATGCGTACGGCTCCGATAGAAGGAACGGAGAGATGTAAACATTGGGCGTCCCTGTGTGTGCGTGACGGAGAGAACGTAGTGCGCTTCAAGGGATCGGTCGATCTGGCTTCAGCCCTCTGTGTCGCACAAGTTTCGGTTTGGTCCTTATCAGGATGAGGGAAGTACCGTTTCCTGAGGGCGAAGTACGCGTCCCCGCTCCGCGCTGTCGTGGACAACAAGAGATGAAGCGGGAGGGGCGCAAAAACAAAATGAAAAACAATACCACGCCTCTTGTGCAGGTAAAACAAAAGGGAAGTCATTTGTCGATACGAGAGATAATAGCTGTTTGCCACAGTATAAAAAGAAATGAGTAAAACGAAGTAAAATGTCTTCTAGCGCACTTCATTTTATAGAAAGGAGTTACTCGCTTATTACTCCCATAAAGGCGTATTCGTGTTTGAAGTGTACACACCGCAGATGCTGTTCCGGTCGGCGGCGGCTTTGGGACGGCGGATGACAATTTAGGCGCCGTGCTTCTATGGTTTTGCTCTTCCGGAACAGTAGTTGTTTCGTTAGGATATATACCATTTCAACCGCTCAGTTAGCCTGAGTGATTAAGATGATGTACAACAAATGCTGTGACTGTCGAGTCGAAATGGCAAGAGTGATCTGCTTTGCGTAATGTCAGGGATTTCTTTTTATCTATTCCTATACATGCTATGGCGTTACGACAATCAAATTTGTTGAAAGTTTTCGCATGTGCCGTCGATTTCGTCTTCTACACTGGTCTTTTATGTTTGCGTAATTAGCTGTTTGTGCAAAGTCAGGAGGGTACTAACTTTTCAGTCGAACAGACTCACTCTGTAATATAGCAGTTTGACGAAACTGATGAAGTGCTCACAAGTTCTGTATTTTTGAACATCAGTTTCACTTGTGAGGCGAGTGTGCAGCATTGTAAGGTACTGTTATAGAAATATTGAAGGTTGAAGGTGATCGTGCATTGTTCCGATGCGTAGCAAAATATTTCTTTTAAAGCCAACGGGGAACGTTTTTGACGATAGAAATGATGCTAATAGGGAAAAAAAATGCAAGCAGCCTGCCGAGGGGAGATCCACGGATACATTCATTGTTGTAGTGGAATCTTACGATATAAGAAAAAACTGCGTTCATAAATAACTTGTCGTTGAAATATGTGCTCGTCGAGAACTTCTGGGTGTGTTCCTTGTGAACATTGAAAGCAGGGTTAAAGATGCGTCCGTGGAAAGCCTCCCCACTTGCACTATATACGCTTGCTATGAGGCACGGCGTGTACTGTGCAGTTTTTGCTTCGTCTTATATTTGTGTGTGTCTACTTGGCCTGTGCGCATTAAGGTGACGACGTTGCAGGGCTCGAGACCGGGACTGGTGGGAGGCCGTGCTCGACAACCCGCGGCCGACAAACTTGTCGGGCTTCCTGTTCCGCTGGACGCTGGGAGATTCCTCGCTTGCGCCCGCATCGGACGGCGACAGCAGGGTGAGTCCGCCGCTACGTTTCTCTTTGGGCTCTGTCACTTTGGAATAAACGCTCACTGTTTCCGTGGTGCAGCTTCGCGCTTAGCGGACGGGTGTCTGAAAGGGCTTCGTGTCAGGGTGTGGGGAGGAGAGATTCTAATGGAACAGGAGAGGTCTGCCTGACCTGGCATGCTACTCCAGGAGGGTGCGGGGATCGCCACTGTACGTTCCGCTGAACTTTGATTGCGCTGTCTATCGTTGCATCGGGATGTGTGAGCCTTTCTGTTCGGCGTTCGACTGTGCACGGTATCGCAGCGAAATCTCGAGCTCGCTACCTCGTGTGACATTGATTTCGGTGCCGCGGGGACGAGCTAAATCAAGGTTGAATGAGTTGCGCTTACAAGCCAACATTCTGGACGAACACACGCCGCACACGCAGCGCCCGCGAAATGAGCTTTTAGTCACATAACCGCCATTCTTCGAGCCAAGAGAGTAAGGGGCTTGCTATCGCTGGAGGTAGCAAGCCCTTTCCCCAACTACATTCTAAGCAGAAAACAGTCAAAAAAGGCGTAAGCTGTCCTCTGGCGCACTTTTATAAAAGAGAATGCGCTATAGTGGACAGCTTATGGCCTTTTTTACTCCCGTATAGACGTATTCATGTTTGAAATGTATGTGAATTCCCCTTCTCAAATACTTCGCATGGTCCAGCATCGCACTACCTCGGATGGGCGGCGCTGGCCAGCATTCTCATGGCTTGATAGAGTTTTCATTCGTGCTATATACTTTTCGGGAAACTACGCCGTAAAGCCCGACTGCGAATAAAATCTCACTGCTGCATCGTTATTCGCATCAAGAATAAATAGGGCATTGGAAGCATGAAAGCTATAAACGAAACTCTGGATCGAAACTGCACGTCCTCCCCAGAGAACCCGTAGCAGGCTTTGCGCTACTCGCCTGTTGCTGCGTTGCGCTAAGCATTGAGGAAGACGCTGCTTTCTTGGTTCCCGTAGCTCGGGAGGGTGAGGAGTTCCGCAAGGTGCTTGCGCACTGCCGTACGGCTTGCACCAGTGGAGCGCAGTGGCAGGCTTCATTTCGTCAAGGACCCCACGCGCCAAATCAAAGCGGAAACGTGTCTGCCGTGGAAGAGAAGACGACATCGGGAGGAAGAGAGGCGATCCTGCGGCCTCGTACAGGGTCACCAGCCAAGAGCACTCTCACGCGTGGCCACTTACGACCTGCTAGCAGCGGGGCTTACCCAGTAGGAGGGAAAGAGAGCGGTTGTGCACAGCGCGTAGCATTGCATCCACCCATTATAGTAAGTAACCCGTCGCTAATACATATAGGCCGGATCGCTGTGACCTGTTGCTTATTTAGCCAGACAGAGAGCCACCGCTTTCTTCATTCCTCCTTTCCATCGTTTCGAAGTAGACCAAGTTGCTTGCAGTATGGGTTCCCCAACCGTATTTGTATTTGTCTCGTATACTCTGTTGCTTGTCTCCTTGGACGCTGCCTTGTCTGATCACGTGCGCATGTGGTGTCAGAGCTCTCCTCTCAGGTCCTTTTTTTTGACGCGCCACACGCCAATAGCTTCTCGCAAAGGAATATACGTACCCTTCCCGTTTTCAGCACTCGTTGTGTCCGTTACTGGAGGAGCGGCAGGCATGTCTTGCTCGCAGTGTTGTGTCATATTTTATAGATCTTATTTTTCTTTTCCTCCATGTATTATACTTAGGCCGCCGTTGGTGATTACAACATTAATCTGCAGGAAGGTCGCGCGCTCGATATGTCTCTTTAAGCGTGTTTACGGAAAAAAGAAAAAAAAAAGTCGTGAACTATGCACTTCACAAGAGCGAAGGGTGCGCACAATTCGCTTATTTCGAGCACTGTCGTTTCCAGTATGCTTTCCAAACCACCGGGACTCCCCCGTTCTTCCTGTGGCGCCTGCGTGCACCCTAAACACAAATGAGTAAAAAGAGGAGTGAGCCATCCTCTAGTGTACTCAGTTTTATGCAAGCGAGTGCGCTAGCACACTCGCTTCCTTTTTTTTTGTTCACTCCCACATAGGCGTATTCGTGTTCATTATGGAGTGTGGACGCAGACTGACCCGTGCGCAGAGCTTCGGTGTTCAACGACTTGCGACTGGCCACCGCACGCAGGGACACTGGCGGCAAGGGGCAGCCTGGACGTGGGCTACAGAACTCCCTGCCGCTCTTTTCGTTCGCATCCTAGCGCATGGCCGATCGATGCGCTCCACCTAAATTGCGCCCCGTCCGCAATGATGCCTCCTCCCCACTGCTGCCGGGCTGGAGGGCCGCGTTTCCTTCCGTCTCGGAGCGCCGATCGACGCGGAGACCCTGCGAGTTCGGGGCTCGGAAGATTTGAGATAAGAGGCCGTAGTCTCCCCAAGCAGTAGAGAAAGAAAATGGGCAAACAAAAAAAACAGCGTTAAAAGCTTGCGGTGACACGAGTAGAATTAGTTGCAAGCATGCGTGACTCTCCTTGTTTCGCCGTTTTGCTCTCGCTGCTCTGATTAAGCGGCAGAAGGAGCGTGAGTCGAGGAGAGGGCGCCGCCGTTTTCTCGAGTTCGCCGACACATGTCGTGATTAGCATATGCTTTCGTACTCAAGGGAGAGAAAAAGGTAATTGCGAGTGGTAGGCTCTGGTTTAAGGGGGACATTAATTCAGCGTAGATTATGTTCCTGACAGAGTGTTTCCCTTGCTAAGCAGTGGAGATCTTCTTAACCCAAGCGGTAATAGGTTCAGTGTCGAGACTTCAAATGGGAAAAGAACGGCCTAAAGGGAATTCAGTGCTTTAGCGTGCGGTTCTCCTCTCCAGGGCGCCGTCACCGTCTCACCTGTGGCGTGCACATGCACACTATGGTTCGAGAAAGTACAGCGTAGCTGACATCGCTGAAACTTTTTTGTTGCATATGTTTGGGGTCGCAAGACGAGCGGCAGATATTTGCCTCAGGGTACGTTTACAGTCATCGTGCTGTTTCGTACCAAAACAATAACTAACAACAATGATCGCTACGGCGAGCATCTCACAATGCGCACAATCGGCTGTGAGTAATTGTTCCTCGCTCATAATTGCGGGAGAACAAATGTGATGCTCACAAGCCGTTAACATCGGTGCTCGTAGGCAGTCGGTTTGTTTTTTGTCGTTCGGTTGTCTGTCACAGCTAAAGTTAAAGGACTTCATGGATGCCACCTTAACAAGTGTCACGGTATCAAGCCTCTCCCAAGTTAATACCACATCGTGCGCATCGCTCGCCAGCTTGTGCCATGTCCCCTCTCAGATAGCAGCTGAAGATTCAGAATGGCCTCCGCAACTATTCCCTCATCCTCCAGCGGGCACAATTCGGCCACCCGCCTCGTATCTTTCGCCCCGTTTCTCCGCGAGCGTCTCTCTGGCGTCTTTTCGGTCGTCCTTTTTCTCTCCCCTTCCCACCGCGGACGACGCAGTCGCGTGCCGCACTTTCGTAAAACGAGCCTTCGATATCCCGAACGTGACTCCCCCGAGATTGGTTTTCCCGCCTATGTGCTCCTTTTTGCAAGCTTCTGTTCTCTCTCTTTTTTTTCCAGTCGTAACTTCAACCTTTTCCTTCTCTTCTCTGCCAAACTCCCATCTGAAACCTATGCCGCACCGTACTTTGCAGGGGTAACGGTGATGGAGGAAAGCGCAAGGAATAGGAGAAATAAGCGATAGGGACAGGAATAAAAAATGGTAAAAAAATGGAAAGGAGCTCCGCATTCTTCTCCTCTGTTTTCTTCCTACCTGCACTCCCTCCTCCTCCATTGCTGCTCAATTTTCGCCCCGCATCCCTCCTACCCTTCCTTATGTTCGTTTTTCTTGCAGGGAAGAATGGGCCGCCACGTGTGTGTGTGCTCTTCTTTTCCGAATTTCTCCTCTCCTCCTTTTCTCTTTCGCTGCGAGCATTGCTCACCTCCTCCTTTCCTGGTTTCTTCCTCTCCCTCTTCGTTTCCATCCTGGCCGCATTCTAGCGCGGCTGGAGAAACCTATTCCGTTGCGCCTCCCCAGCTCGCGTGACCGGCTGGAAATGAAGGCCCGTATTAGCAGGGCCAGGTAGGAAGAGACGTCGCAATGAGAAAAAACGCGCGCTGCTCAAATTCGAAGGCCTTGGCATTTCTCTTCCGCCCCCGCGTCGCTTCTCCTCTCCCGGTTGTGGATCGAACGAAAATAGAAAAGAAAAAAAAACTGGCCTTGCATGAAAAAATTTGTCGTCATATGGAGAGATACTCCATAGTGTTTAATTTTTAGTGATGTTTCTGTTTTTCCTATATATATATTCCTAAGGTTTTTCTTCGTTTTTTTTTCGATTGTTCCATGCCCGCTTCGTCCACCTTGTAGCTCATGCGAGGCTGCGATAAACCTCGCTCTGCGTCCCGAGCAGGTAGTGGTTTTCCTGCTCGAAATATCGTCAGCGTGCAGGACTTATTACTGAGCAAAGGCCGGCAACCCAAGCCATTCGTCAGCACGTGTAGAGAAGCGATCTGCGTGCGACCAGCAACTAGATCTAGCTGTAGAGGTCAACTGTCAATGGGAGCCACCACATTCAGAGCTAGACCAAAAAAGCCAGCACTATCTGCTGCTGAGCGACCTGAATCACACAGACGCGTCTTGTCCTCGGAGGCAGCTTAGAGAAACTTATACCCGAAATATCGCTAAATTGCGCAACTGGGATGGAAAGAAACACGACCACCACTGGACGCACGTGGCCGCTCTATTCGCTCTGCCTTTTGCCCCGTTTTGTAATGTGTCGTTATTAAGACTATAATATGAAATACCAATTACCCATCTTCGCTGTTTTGGTAGAGCAAGTTTTTCACGCTCCCGATTGGGACAAAACAATGTACTTCAGAGTGCCTTAGAGGCAAGTTGATGAACACCGCAGCAGCGCTTCCGGAAAGCGGTGCATTACACCTAGCGTAACCCTTGCCAGGACGTGTTAAGGCAGCTGGTGACATGCTTTTCAAGTTGTTGCGGATGGGAGTCTTCTTCTGCGCGCATGAGGTCCACATTTAGACATCCCGGCATGGAGAATGTGCAGCGATCGTCGCAACTGATTAGACCACGCGTAATTCAACGCCTACAGTCGTCCGATTGCGCGCAGTGCCTTCGTTACTTTAAGGCTGGCTGTTGAAGGTAGTGGTGATTATCGAAGTGATGCTCACACACCACGCTGGGTGCGCTCTCGTCTAGTTCCGCTTTTAGGCAGTAGAGTGTGTATCCCAGGTTTCTTTACGCTCTGCTCCTTCTATAGTAGAGAGTAAAGAAGCAGGGGCCGCTGCGGGGGCTCATTGGTTGTGGCGCTCGGCTGCTGACCCGAAAGACGCTGGTTCGATCCCTGCTGCGGCGGTCGACTTTCGATGGAGGCGAAATGCTAGAGGTCCGTGTACTGTGCGATGTCAATGCACGTTAAAGAGAACCCCAGGTGGTGGAAATTTTCGGAGCCCTTTACTACGGCGTCCCTCATAGCCCGAGTCGCTTTGGGACGTTAAACCCTCTTAGATCGTAAACCAAACCTTATATAGTCTCTTTCCATAAAATTTTAACATTTTCATTTCAAGTCTGCGAACAGTTATTGTCTCAGTATTCTTGCTAGACCCTAACTGAAAACCGTATTATGCGCGTGCCCTTCTGAGAGAACCACAAGGAGGCGCAGCATTTTGCATGTAGAGGACAGAGATGAGTGCCGCTACGGAGAAATTGGGGGGTGCATTAGCGCCGGTTGCGCTATCCGTGGCGCCAAAGTCGCGCATCCGCAAAGTCACTGCTTTTGGACGGCGCCATCTCGGGGTGAGAGGGGTAGGCGCAGGCCCGCCATAACTGGCTAAATGAGCTTACCGCCGTCGTTCACACGTTCTCCGGGCCACCGGTCAGAGCCACCCCTCTTCCTCTCCGCTGCTCTTGTCTGCCCCCTCTGTCTTCTCTTTTCCAGCGTGCATTTCTGCTGGCAGCTCCTCCCTCTGTCCGCAACGGGGAAGCAAAGATCGGGCATCGAAGGCAGCCTGCTCCGCTCGGAGGAATACCGGGCCACTGAAGGATGCCTCGAATGTTTAGCGCGCTCTTCGTGAGTGCCTCAGCGAAGGCGCACTACTGCGTTCAGTGCTGGCAATTCTGGACAAAAGAGAACTGCGCGTTTTCTCCCGCCATGTACCGCGTCCCGACATGCAGGACTTATTTCTACACGTTGGCGAGAGACAACCGCTACCTCAGGGATGTAAGGGCACCTAGTAAATATGTGTGTTTCTAATGCACCTACAGAAATTTCTCGCGAAGCGGCAGGTATAAGGGCAATCGCGTCCATCATGGAAAGGTTCTTCGTACGGTTGAGCCACTAACTTGCGCGTAGAAAGTTCGTAAGGCGGAACATTCTTCGGACTGTCCAAAACGTTTCATGCACATAGCAGCCCTAAAAAAAAAACTGACAGTTGCTTAACTTGGCTAGCCCTGGAATTCAGCGAAAAGCAAGCACGCTGAGGCTCGTCCATGGCAGCTCCGCTACACGTTCGCGACAGCCGTTCTGTGTATACCGACGTGACCACGTGGCTATGACGTGGTATCACATGGCCTTACGACCCCCTATCGGATGTCATCACCTGGCTTCACATCACCCCACCGGATGTTCTTAAGGTGTAAGGTTAAAAATCAACCCAAAGCTCACCCGATATCAAAGATCAACTAAAGATCATGAGACAGGGTCAGCGACGAAGGGTTCGACACTACAACTGTACTACATGTAACTGTACACGGCAATGTTTGGTTGGGCTGAAGGTCGTTCAAGGTTGTTGTGCTGCCTACCGAAAGACTGCTTTACCTAGCGTAGTGAAGCTTCTCGCGTCAAAATACCTATGCAGCCCAATGGATCAGCTTCCGAATCGCTTAGCGAGATTCTCGGTACCCCAGGCCGCCCTAAGCTGCGAAGGGGCGTCGATGTAAGTTCTTCCCGCCTCCAGGCAGCTAGAACGTTGGCGAAACAAATTGAGTCGTCATGCTGCATGGTCCAGAAACAAACTCCGTGGGCGGTATTTTTTTGGCGAAGGACGTGCAGTACGGGATGAGAGGATCGCAGTTCACTGCATATTTCCGAAATCATCTAAATGCGAGGATTCTTTCCCGAAGAGCCACCGCGGTGGCTCAGTGGCTATGGCGCTCGGCTGCTGACACGAAAGATGCGGGTTCGATCCCGGCCGCGGCGGTCGCATTTCGATGGAGGCGAAATCCTACGGGCCGTGTATTGTGCGATGTCAGCGCACGTTAAAGAACCCCAGGTGGTCGAAATTTTCGGAGCCCTTCACGACGGCGTCCCTGATAGCCTGAGTAGCTTTGTGACGTTAAACCCCATTAACCAAACCAAACCTTTCCCGAAGACGACGACATTCCGCGCGGCTGCTTGACTAAGCTATTGCGGATTAGTACACCGTATTTGCCAAAATGTAACGAGGCAACGCGGCTTGCTTCTGAGCAGCATAAGCCGCTTATCATCATCAGCAGCAGCAGCAGCATCATCATCAGTGTGACTACGCCCACTGAAAGGCAAAGGCATCTCTCAGAGCTCCCCAGTTAACTATGTCCTGGGTCGGCCGCGGCCACCTTATCCCGGCAAACTTGGTAATCTCATCCGCTCACCTATCTTTCTGTCGCCCCCTGCTACACCACCCGTACGGCACCGCTAAAGGCGAAAATGTGTCGAAAGGTCGGAACAAGGGTTCTGCTAAGTTTACACATATTTAAATCTTAAGGGGTGCCATAAGCTAGGGCTCCACTGCACGGTTTAGAAACAAATCCCGTTGCCTACTTTTGGAAAATACGGTACATTCGCTACAGCACCTGCCCAAGCTCTGCGGAACTCGCTGCGCGCTTTGTGTGCGCACTTTAACACATATCGACGCGCACACATGCGCAAATAATAATCGTCTTCCTGGATATTCAGGCGCAAGGACAGCAGCCGGCGTTTCCGGCGGCGCCGCGCGCTCAATTTTCTCGACGCGAATCACTCGTCGATTGCTAAACTGGCGGTGTAGTAAGTACAGCCAGTCCTCTTTAGTCTGTTGGAATCGCATCGCTGAGTGAGAATCGCAGCTTGCGAAACTCTCTGCGGCGGAGGCCAGGCGGAGATCCGCTCGGACGCCGCGCTTGCCTAACGCATGTGTCGCGGACCAACCCGGAGTGCACGGCGAGAGCTGACCGGCGGCTTCTGCGCTGAACAAGACGTTCTCTGCTTGGGCACCGTGATGGATGACCCCTTGTAGTGCAGGCGAACGGAAGAGGGGAGTAGAGGAGGAGGAAACCCTCGCGTCGCCTCATTGAGAGAAAGGGACGATAGGCAGGGCTGCGCGTTCTCTTGCGAATAGGAAGGAGGTATGCCGTTCGAACGCATGGCCGGTACCAGGCTGCCGAGTTTGGCCACCTGCACGGCGTTAATGTTCTCGGTACGGGGTCTTTCGCGCGTAATTGTAGCTGTCTTGTTCAGTGGTGCCCAAAGTACATCACGTATTCCAGAAGAGGGATAATGCAGGCTGGTTGGTATACATGTTGGCGGAAAAGAAGTAACAGCGCTTTTAGTAGACAAGACAGAGAACGATGCTCAGGCGTCTGTCCTGTCTTCAAAAAGCGCTGTTACTTCTTTTCTGTCAGTATAAACAAAAGGTTCGCGGTAGGTATGTTGTGTTTCAAGGCGCTGCGCGTAAACAGTGAGGCACGTGACGGGCTCAATATTTAGCTCATTCGCCAAGTATAGTAATTGTAGTAAGAAACTTTATTCAGGACAGTAATTTTTTCATCGTGCGCTGACATCACACAGCACATGACCGTTTTCGCATATCAGGGAGTTTTAGGATACGGGAAGCCAAAGCTTGGGTCCGCTAAGAAAATCCCGGGCCTCAACTATGCGCACACATATACCGGTGAGTTTTAGAATAGTGGTTTTCTCTGCACATCGGCTGCAGGCTCGGGTTCATTGATTGCAGCGCCACTATGGCCAAGGAGAGAAATGCTAAAAAGCAAAAGTGAGTACATACTGGGATTTCTGTCTCATATATCTGGGTACTTTCTTGCAGCACTTAAATCTCTTATAAGAACCGGAACAAACGCATCAAACCAGGAATGCTTTTGACGTTTCTTGGATTGCTTGCCACGTACAGCGGCGTATCGGCAAGAATGCGCACTGGTAATTCTCGAAAATATACTTATTTTTCGTTTTGTTTGCACCCGCATAAATAAAGGCTATTAAAAAGTAACAAAACAAAGTGTTAACTGGATGTCAATTGTTCGTGACCCCTTCTAGTACCAAAGTATTTCACCTGTTTGAACCTGTCGCGCTTTGTCACGTCTTGTTCCCATGGCAACTAAACGACGCATGTTCGCCAAGCCTAACACCTCTGTAGATCTAGAAGCAATTTGAAAATATGACGCGTTTTATCACCGAATTTCGGTGTTATTGGAATATTCAGAGAAAGCAATAGATTCCTGCGCCTTTGGTTTGCCGTGAACATGTGACAGAGTCTAGCGGCAGCGAAGAATCGGAGCTGAGGCGAGCTTTTCCGGACAGCGCCATGTTGGCAGACCGCAAGGCGGGGCGCACGCTGCTTCGGTAGAATAGCGTTCGCCGCTAACGTCAACGAAGGACGCGATCAGTGGCTTGTGCGCATGCGCATTTCGACTCCCCGAACTTCCTCGGAGCCCGAAGGCTTGGGGCACCCTGTTCTAAAGCTCTGTATTGTCTCCAACGAAACGCTGCCGTCGCAGCAGGGATTTGATCCCGGGACATTGGACTCGGTTGCCGAACGCCATTCACAGCGACGGATGTACGTGGGTATAGGGGGCAAGTTTGCAACGGTAGATCCGAACTGGATGGGACAACATCATCATTTCTGGCGCCGAGAAGCACCCGCTGAAAGGGCACATTTCGAAACAGAAGGTTTTCATGGCTGGATAGGTGGCATGATTTATGAAAGGGGCTCTCGAAGGTGAAATACTCCTGGGCTGTTAATGGACGCCGCTTCAGGAATGTCCTTCGGCAAGAATTTGATAATGCGTTTTGTAGAAGCTGTGTTGTCTGCAGTCAAAATTTGAATTTCATCTTCGTGCCTTTTGCTCTCTTCTCGTCACTCTTTGCGCGCTCAAAGGTCGGTGCTTCTCCGCCGGCCTCACCGCGGGAATTCCCCGGGAGGCGGAGCTTCCTGATCCACTGGAGCGACGCTGCTGGCTGGCCGCGACCACGCAGCTGCGTGACGCCTAAAAAAATCTAACCAATAGCTATCTCTGAACAGAATTACGCTGCAACGTGCGAAGGAGCAGTACGCGAGCATGCAAAATTCGCCGGAAAGGACTCGCCAACTTTCGGCTACGATTGTGGGTTCTCTGCTGCGCGTAGAAGTGTTTTATCTGACTCGGGTGCTCATGACGAGAGAATGCAGTGGTTAAGCGAGCTTATGTGTTCTCCTCGGAAGGTGTTTCAGAGCTTCTTTAAAGGAGCATCGTGAAAAGAGAGTCATCACGGGCAACAGTGTAACGTAGATTATTTTTCTTTTTCGTGTGTCGAGCTCTTGTCTTACAAAAATATCTTTAGAAAGTCTATAGACTGTTCACAGACTTCTGTCAGTAATAAAGTATATAGACTTTCTATAGGCAAATTTTATTAGCCTCCAAATTGACTTCCGCCCATAGACAGTTTATAAACTATGAATAAGCAAAAGTCTAAAAACTTGCAGTCGACTTTCGTGACTATATAGACGATCTATAGACAGACGTCTAATAGACTCCCAATCGAATTTCGTCTATATACAGCCTATTGACCATCTGCAGACAAATGTCTAAAAGTCTCCCAGCCGACCTTTGTCTATAAACAGTTAATAGACTATCAAATGAGACAGGCAAATATCAGTAGGAAAACAACATAATCTATGAGAAATCTAAAGTCTATAGACCCTTTTTGTAAGGGATGCCTGCTCTTCTTCGGCTTCATCATTCGCCGATAGAGTCCAGACGCGATATGTTCGTTTTTTTGCTCGTGGCCTGGGGCTGTGCTTGAGCATCGGGAAGAGTTCTCTCTCGTAATGGCGCAGGCCAGGCACTCAGCCCGTGCTTTGTGTGGCGGCAGGTAACAGAGTATCGACCGCTGCCGTTGCTGCTGCTACATTTTCGTGCACAAAGGCCTTCTCCGCAAAAGGCTATTGTCGGTGCTTAGGCCAGACGCCTGAGGCATCCTGTGCGCACAAAGCAATGGGCCCTCCTCTTCCAGTACTTCTCAAGGCGGCAAGATTCTATTTGCTGCTTGCAGGCTTCTGTGCTTTTTAGTATGTTTTTTTCTTATTCACTACCGCGCGTAATACGTTGCGTCTGGTTGTGAAGCATTCGTAAAAAGATGAAAAAGGGGGGGGGGGGGGGGGGGGTCAAGGAGAAAAGTTACGCATGCAGGTCATTGTGAGTTCATCTTGCGCCTTGTCGGGGTCAATACCCGCCGCCGCTGTGCTTCCGTGGGAATGTAGTTCGGATGCTGTTCACGAGCTAACGGGTATGAATCCCGGCCGCAGCGGCAGCAGCATTAAGCTGAAGGCGAAAACCAGCCGTGTCCAGTGCGACGCCCAGTGCACGTCAGGTGACCCTACAGATTGTAGAAATAAATGCGGAGCTCTCCACTCGCTCTCCTTTCTCCCTCTCCTTCACCCATTTTCTCACGGTGCGGCTCTGGTGTCAACGGAGAGTGCGACAATACCGCACCTTTCATTTCCTGATAAAGCATTTCATTTTAAGTATATTATTATTATTATTATTATTATTATTATTATTATTATTATTATTATTATTATTATTATTATGTGCTTAAACTATGCGCAGTGTGAACACCTCGACTATTTCCGAAGACACTCACTAGGAGCCGCTGTTCATGCTTCGGATGCGTGGTCGCGCTGTTTTCACTTTGTTGAGAAGTGCTGACGCCTTGGTAACGCATCTGCTTGAGTAGCCCATAAGAACGCGCGATACATATGTGTTCCACTGGCCGGACCCGGCGCTGCATAGAGGCTTCGTATGTTTCATACTGTTTCGTGTTGAAACTAGCTGTGTTATTTCATTCTATGGCAATCGTCCAAGCCGCCATTTACCTTCTCTCGCAGAGAATAGCGAGAAGTGCTGCTGATTTTACAGAGGCACTCGTTGTTCTTAAAAGCTCGTGTTACATCTCTACGGGCAGACGCATGGTTTGAAGGCACAGGGCTTCCCCGGCAAGTGCAAGGAATTAATGCAGGAGTGACATCCTCATCTTCTGCTCGCCATATCAGCTGATCAATCAATCAGCAAATCAGATAAATCAGTTAATTAATTAATCAATCAATCAAAAGTGGTAGGGTTTTAATGCAGCTGAAAAGAGTAGACGTGCGAAAGCATGTGCACATTCGTCGAATCTTCTTTCTGGCAGCTGCACGTGCACGCAACCGCGTTTCTCGCCCTCCATCTTTCTTTCTCTCCACTGGGCGGCAGCTGGCGCGACGCTCCTCCGAACTTACCCGAGCTACTCCGATCACACAACGCAAGATTCTTCCTCGTGGTTGGTACGTCCGGAGTAGTGCTTTCGCTCTAGTAACATATATAAATAAATCAAAGCAACTGAAATGAAATTCGGTTGATTGGGTGGACGTACGTAAAGTGTGCAGTCGTGAAGTTTTTCAGAAGAGTGGGACCGCGTCACGTGTCGGTGTGGACACTGCGCCAATCCACGCGTTGACGCGCAGTTACGCCACCTTAGCCGCATTTGCGCTTGCAACCTGCTCTTCCCTTTCAGATGGCTGAACGCTGACTGCGCACTGACTTTTAAGCGGCCCTGAGTACCGAAGCCGGTGCTCGCGCGGTCACCACCACCGGTGAGTGGAACTTTAGCGCCGGCCACCGAGGGCCTTACCGCGAAGCGCAGCGCCCCGAGTAGACAACGCAGCGTTCCGCTTCCCGCACGCTCTCCCGTCGATTTCGATCCGAAGCGGACGACGAGCGTTTGATTTAGGCTCAAACGGCCCGCGGGTTGGCCCCCTCCCCTCTTTCGTCCGACGACGGGCCGGCGGCGCGCGTATCCACCGGGGAGCTGCGATCCTGCGGCTCCCAAGGCGAAACAGCGCGTGTATAACAAGGATCGACCGGCGGCTCGCTTCCGCCGATCGCTCCTTATTGGACTTTGCTGAGACAACAAGCGTGCTCCTCCGTCAACAGCCGTCCTGGAAATGCGCCGCTCCGTCAGCCGGGCACGTCCGCCGCCGCCCGAGCAGAGCAGGGCGGTTGTCACGGCTCTCGTGTGTGCGCGCGAGCGGAGGAGTGATCAGCCAGCGACGGCTGCTCGCAGCGGGACGTCGGAGGTTCCTTCGCCCTAAGCCTGCCATTAGCGAGGTGGAGCTTGCGGATCCACATGTTGGATGACATTGTACACGTGCTGCGGTTGGATCTTGCCTCGAGACGATTTCGTTGCTGTAGCAGCCGCGTCGAAAAACTTGTGCATTGCGTATGTACTCATTGGACGACGGGGTTTCCTTCGCGTCGACAACCATGCTCGTGGGGGTTGGTCATATGGGACCTAAAACACACGAGGGAAGGTTTTAAGGAAAAGAGGAAAAAATGTGCACGCGGTGGCACGATGCAAATAATGGGACAAATCTGCGTTAGCAATATTCTGCATTGCGCTTTTACGCTGACCGCCTTTAAATTGAGCGTCTGAATTTGATCTCGCCGTCGCTTTTTCGTCCCGCTCCGGCGTGGGCTTCTGGTGGGTGAGGCTTGCGAAGGGTGGATGTGGGCTGCGGGTGAAGGTGGGTCGTTGGTTGAGGTCTTCTGGAGGGTGAAAGTGGGTAAGTGGTGGAGGCTCTGGAGGTTGGCAGGCAGGAAATGCATGGTGGCGGGCGTTTCTTTTTTTTTTGAGAACTTACGGATACACTACTACAAACAAAATTTTCACAACAGACTCACTCACTGGAGTTCGCTCAACGAGACATAATGCCTTAATCTGTAGCGCCGATACGAATGCTTGCTTCTGTGAGTGGTAATGGCCGTAGCCCTGACGTGGGCGCTGCCTACCGCTGCGTGGCGCTGCCACCGCTGGCTGTACCAGCTACATTATCAAAGCAGGCTTCCCGTGGAGCGTGCCAACTGACACACGTGCTGGTGGTCGTGAGCTCGGAGAACATGTATACGCTTGCGATTGACCGTGCGGGAGAGTAGGCGACACAAAACCTAAATAAAGAAAGCTCTTCTAGCTACCAGCCGGCCCTCTAGTTCTGCCCATCATCAGAGCGACTTTAGAATTTGAGGCCGTCTGGCTCACCTCTGGGACAGTGACCACATGAGTGCTCTGACGTAGTTCTGTCTTGGCTCCAGCATATCGTTGGCTACGTATGAACGCACTAATATAGGCCCACTGTTAAATCTGCTTTTTAATGGACGCTCAAAAGCATCGCTTCGAATCGGGCTCTACGAATTGCTACCGCTATGCGCCGGCGCAAAACCCCCGTGCGATTCCCCGAGCGCCAAGACAGGACGAGAAACCGACGGCGGCAGAAAAGGACAGCGTCTCGCAAAGAAAAACCGATCCCTCCGGCGGAAGCGAAGGGCTACGGCTGAGCAAGGCGACGTCCGCCTGCGGGGAGTTGTTGGCCTTTCGCCGATGGAAGGTTGTAAGGAAAGAGGAGGCACAGTCGCGTGCAAAACAGCAGCAGCAGCGGCGGCGGCGGTTGGGCAAACGCGCCGGGCCGTTATTTGGCAATCAATTACTGGGCGTCATTTCCCCTGGCAGGGGCTCTACTGGCTGGCGCATCGATCACGTCCCCAGGCTGCGCAGAGTAGAATCTTCGGGGCCTCCTTCCTTCGCCCCTTACCACGTCGTCTGCCGCTCCGTGCGCGCGCTCCAGGCCTCCTGGGCGCGTGATGCTGGCTCGACGGCGCGGCTCTCGGCGCGGAGCCGCGCTCTGGCGCTCCCTTCTCGCGCCAGCGGATATGTGTGTATTCTCGGCAACTCTTGCAGGGCCGTGTCAAGAGTCGCAGCGCGCTTTTATCCTCGCAGAGCCCTTCCACGGTTTGGCATGTAGAACCCAAGAGCGACAGGGGGCTCTGCGCTGTTGAAGCACCTGAAGACAGCGCTTGGAGGAATCCGGATCAGCCAAGGAAACCAGAACGGAAGGGCCTTGTAATGCACAAAACTCCACTGGAAAAGTGGTTAGCCAATTTTCTTTTTTTTGTGTGCCGAAAGGAAGAAAGGCAGTAAAAATATAAAAAATAAAATAGAGTCATTCACATATATAGTGTACCCCGAATTAAAGCGGCAGCTCTGCTTTGGCGTATGATTTTGACAGATCGTCTCCTAGTTTGATTTTGACGTTCTTCTCATGTATCCTTCTGACGGCGCGTCGCGCCCACCACTCTGCGAGTCGACGGACGGCGTTAGAACGTGGTCTGGTGCCTGGCCGGAAGGTTACAGAAATCTCTCTTCGTCACTTTCGTATAGTGTATGTGCTTCCCCAGGAACATACACAAGAACACCAAGCTGCACCGCCCGTCCAAGCGGCCAACGCTACAGCGACGGTGAGGAGTTCATCCTCCCTATCCTCATAGCCTCGTCTCAAGGCAGCAGAGAAAAGCGCCGCTTTTCTCCGCAGTGTCGTTCCTTCTAACAGCTGTACCGCTTAAAATCGCACCGCGCCACCTGTTAAAGAGCAAATCACTCTCCTTTCTTGTCGCGTGTACCAGGCAGTCACTGGATCGCGTCCCGAAAATCCCTAAGGCGGACTTCTGGATGTAGAAGATAAATTAATGCTTCCCGGGTAGAATGTTACGGCCTGCGCCTGGAGGCTCCTCTTTGTGCTCTTTTATCGCCGAATATATTTTGTGTAAATGAACTAGTCGATCAGTTAGTTGTGTTCCCGACATCATTACCAGAAATTGGGGACAAGTGCTCCTTTGGCTGTCCGCGCGCGGCGCTCGGCTTTGAGCATTCAAGAATAGTGCCTTGACATCATCCGTGAGAAAAGCCAGCAAGAGAATGACCGAGTGCGCATGGGGGCTCCCATTGAAGGCCGCTAGGCTTAGCACCACTAGCCAGGTGCTGTCCTGAATTCCCGCAATAATGTTAGGTTAACAGCTCCGGGAGGGGCATTCTCAGCCGGTTATAGCGCAGCGTGACGTCCGCGGCGTAGGTGCGCAAGGGAGCGGGATTGTGATTCCCGTTTGGCTGCAGGGCAAATGTTAGTCTTGTGTCTCCGCCGGGGGGAAATTCGAGAGGTCCTTATTCGCTGTTTCATCTTTTCCTATTGTTCAACGTGTGTCGACCAAAGTCGTTTCGGCACCAGGCATCCGGCCTTTACAACCCTCCTTTTAGATTCTGGCTGCTACGAAACGGCAAAGGATTCCTTGCTTTCGGTTGATCAGGATCTGTGGCCATCTCCAGTACAATGTATAAGACGTTGTAAAAATTGTTCTCAAAAATAAAATGAAAAAAAAAAAAACTCGGTTTCTTGCGAACTTAGGCAGCATCAGGTTTGAAGAGTACAGCCTCCTTAGTAATCTGAAACGTCGTAACCATTGAGCTTTCTTGCGATGACTTTGTAATGGTGACCCGCTATGCCTGTGGAAACAAAGCAGCTGGAAGCGGTGTCTTTCTTTTGAGAAGCACGCTAAAGCGATATGCATGGGTCAGTATTGCTTCCTTGTCGTGATACACTCGTGTACACTCGCAGTGATCAATAACGCCGCCTCCTGGTGTCTGCTGGTAACGAAACCCAAGGGGGAACCCCCCTTTGATCCCCCTGCCACGTCCAGAAAAAAGCGCCGCCGCGGGTGCTTCGCTTTTAGCTGCTTTCGAGTCGCGCCAGACGGGGAGCGGAAAGTCAAACAGAAACGAAGCTTACGCACGAAGCCTGTCCGAAGAGAGATGCACGCCGGCAGACGACCGCGAAAGAGTGTCCTCTGTAAGCGTGATAAATGAGGGAGGCCGCCGCCGCCACTGGTGCCGCTACAGTCTCGTTGGATGACCGCCGGCACGGAAGAAAAAAAAAAGGAGAAAGGACGACGAGACTATGCATGTGCAGAGAAAGCACCGAGACAAGCGGCGAATGGAGGAGATGCAGCGGGGGCGCGTGCATTATCTGCGTTCGAAAGTCGATAAGCGAGACAGCGCGAGATTCGTCGCGCCCAACGAGCCGTGAACGAGAGGCATTAAAAACGGGCCTCGTCGGCAGCTGGCGCATTGCCCAACGCCGCCGTCTCTGCGTGCCTTCTTTGTTACCTTGTTGCGAATACCCCCCCTCGCGCATATTCTCCGGGGCATAAGCAGTATTGACTGCGATCGTATCCGCTCGGCCGAGCGTTGTATAAGGAGGAGCATCGATTCCCTCCTCTCTTCGGCGGCGCCCGGATACGCCCGGCGTCCGTTACGAAACGTGGTCGGGCCCGCGCCGGCGGCGCCGGCCCGGGGCTGCCAGGTCTCGAGAACGCGTGTCACCTACAGGCAATGCGGCAGGAACACAAGAAGTCGTGTCAGCGCAATTCTCTGGCATACGTTCCCATGTATCGCCTCTCGTTACTCGTGTCCCAGAAATATACACAACGTGGCTGCGCGGAACGTGTTTACTTGTATATTTTCTTTGCGGTCATATTGGTGCCTGATTACTCCAGGACATAAGAAATATAAACGACCGAGAAGGATATAGGTAAGGCCTTTATTCTGAATGTGTTTTTGTATTAAGTAGAATGATGTGTCACTTGTTGTGGATTTTATAATCTAAATTCCCGTATGGAACAGGGAAAACAGGCGTTTTCTCTATATACAGGGTGCTTCACCTAAGACTTTACACACTTTTTAAAAATAGCCTTTTTGAGTTATAAGAGCGCTTTTTTCGGCATAGCATTGTCAGCGGTGTAGTATATCAGAATACAGCTAAGACGTGCTAGCTAGCAGACTGGTTAACTAATATTGACTACTTAACTTTTAACTATTACTGTTAGACTTTAATAACTGAGTGGTAAGTAGCCCACCGCAGGCAATATTCATATCAGTTTTTAGAATTTTGAAAACGCGGTTACCCTCGGCACTGTGGCTTAACAAATTTCGGCTACATTGCGCCAATATATACACTCTTCCGAGAAGCTGGCAGGCAACCTCTCCAGTGCATATAAATCGTCGAAATGTGTTGAGGCAGTGCGCCGAGGATAATCGCGCTCTCGAAATTCTAAAAACTGATGTGGATATTAAATACGGTGGGCTACACAACTCTCAGTAATTAAGGAGCCTAAGAGTAATCGTTAAAATGTTGACTATTCAATGTTAGTTAACCAGCCTGCTAGTCTTAGCTCTACTTTGACTTTCTATACAGCGCTGACAGTGCTATGCCGAAAGAAGCGCTCCTCTAACCAAATAATAATAATTGGTTTTTGGCGAAAGGAAATGGCGCATTATCTGTCTCATATATCGTTGGACACGTTAACCGCGCCTTAAGGGAAGGGATAAAGGAGGGAGTGAAAGAAGAAAGAAAGAGGTGCCGTAGTGGAGGGCTCCAGGATAATTTCGACCACCTGGGGATCTTTAACGTTCACTGACATCGCACAGCACACGGGCGCCTTAGCGTTTTGCCTCCATGAAAACGCAGCCGCCGCTGTCGGGTTCGAACCCTGGAACTCCGGATCAGTAGTCGAGCGCCCTAACCTCTGAGCCACTGCGGCGGGTACTCCTCTAACTCAAAAAGCGTATTTTTAAAAAAATTGTGTAAACTCTTACGTGGAGCACCCTGCTTAGGAGCTGGATACGAAACTCATTACATCCTTGATAAATAAAAAGAACTGTTAAAGACCGCATATACACATAAGGCTCAGAAAGCGTTGACCAGTAGAAATGTGCATTACGCAGGCTCTTTATTTATGGGACACAGACTCTGTACAGCTCCTTCTAATTTTAGTTTACGAAAAAAAAAGTGATCTTATTGCTCTCTCTGGTGGTGTTTCTTCGGCAGCCGAAGACGCAGTTACTTTACACGATAGCTTTAAAGGTCCCGTTCGATGTCGCCGCCGTTTCGTTGTGACGGGAAAATCCTGACTGGTCGAGAGGCTAAGGACGTAGAAAGTCTGTTTCGCTGAAAAGAAAAAAAAAAGGTTTTAAGCGCTACCGAATCTCTGACGTTTGGGTTGGGAGTCAGGCATTCTATCTCTACACCACCGAATATTTTTATTTCCAACACGGTATTTGCTATACGTACAGAAGGAGCTATTTACAGACTATCTACAAAGCACTCAGCACAACACCGCCGAGTATTGCATGAAATTATTATTGCATGGAAAAACTGCCGAGAATGTTGTTCAGTCGGATAAATGTAAGAGGCCTTGTACGCGCACCTCACACAATGTTAATTGGAGAACAAGAACACTCAGGTAATGAAGTTCACTAATAAGCGTCACCAGTTATAATGGACGAATATGTGTAATGAAACAATATTTGATTGGAGCAAGTTTCTCATCGTCTACGAAAGGGTGTTCCAGGGGACCCCCAAGCGACCATAGGGACCCTTTAAAGCTGTCGCTTAACCCATACTCTTAAGGTGAACGTAAGTGTCCCCCAAGTCCCCCAAAAATAGAAAGTTTATTTTTCCCGCCACTCGATTTAGACTCGCGAAGTCAACATCGAAAAGGACTGCGTGATCTCTGATTAAAGACAGTGGCTGTATATCTTAGCCTCAGGGATCGGCGAATAAAACTGTCTTGATGACACGACAGTCTTCTTGCGTAGACGGCAGGTGGCAGCGACACCTGTATTTTATATTTTGACCTTTTATAACTTATAAAAGGTCCGTTTTCACTGAAGTAGCCTCTTTGCCACTAGTATGGGGAAGTCTTTTGATACAAGCCAGCGTCAATTTGTCTTCAGTGTCCCGTTAAGATGCGCCAACTTTGTAGCGAGTTGAGGTCGATCAAGAAGCATGTATCCAAACTATTCATGAAAGTATGCGTGAGAAAAAGTAATTTTAAGCAGAGCGTGCGAAGACCTGCGGTGCTTCACTCCACATACGACAGTGAGCATTAAGATCTGTTGCGGTGAGGGATGACTGGGTGTATTTCCCAGGTTATTAACAGCGTGAAGATAGCCGAAACACGTTAAAGGAGTGGGAACTTGGAATAAAATTAGTTTCGTACAACCTGGGCTGCCGTCAAGCGAGACAGAATACCAAAACCGACGAAAATTCTGGCCCCACTTGGCCGAAAAGCTTGCAGAGTCAGCGCATGCTGTTAGGCATTGCTATGCCATCTGAAGGGCAGCGTTAGGAAAGGAGCTTTGTGAAAGCACCATCGGCTCCTCTCTCTGGTGCAGGCAAAGTCGATCCAAAACGGGACCAAATGAAGTGTGCTTCGTTTGCAAGCTCGTCTTGGAAGTTTGACAGTTAGGAAAGTCTCCCGTCGGAACATACTGCACGGCTTTCTGGCATGCTAGCTCCTCGCGCAGGCGTTGCGTGTGGGCAGTAAAGAAATAGAAAATAAAATAGACCAAGGAAGAAATTGGGAGCAAGGAGGAGGAGGAAAGTAAACAGAGCTGTGGGCGGAAAGGGACGCAGGAAGAAAAAAACAAAGCTGTTTTGAGAACGAAGTCTGGAAAGAGAGGAGCGAAAGAAAAGTGGGCGATAAATAAGTGAAGCGCTGACCAAGAAACCGGGAAGAAGGTGGCCGGGAGGGAAAACAAGGGCGAACGAGAAAGAACTCCTCCTCGAGGGGAAAGGAAATGACTGGGCGGGGGCGAAAAATAGAGCGAAGGAGAAGTGCTCGGGAAAAGGCAGCCGCGCATGAGCTCCGCGAGAAAACAGTGGACGAATGAAAATAAATCCTCTTGCCCATGGGTGCGCGTATAATCCGTGCCGTCCGCTGCACGGAGCCTGTGGCCACGGGGGAGGAGGGTTGTTTTTGCGTGCTCTATCGGCCCCTCTGGAGCGGCGAAGGGTCCGCCGCTTCTACGGCGCTGAACGGCGCCCCGAGCTATTTTGGAACGCTGCCTCCGATTCTATTTTTTTTTTTTCGGTACAGCCGATCTTTGTGCTTAGTTTTCTGATGATTCACATCAGCAAGGCGACGCGTTTAGTGGCCGCGACAGCTGTTCTCGCTAAGGGCGCTGCTGCTCCTCGTGGTTTCCATTGTCGATGGTATTGTCCTCCAAACATCGAGCCCATTAGGCTTCCTCAGCGGCGTCGTTTCCAACACTTCGCTTTTCGTCAGATGCTGTTGTGCGCAGTGAACTCCGGGGAACAATGCTGCGCATGCTTAGTCAGAGTATTATGCTGACTCCGTCAACCAGGAGAGCCGTCGGCACAGTTGCAGTCTATTAAGGTAATGTGTTCTAGAGCTTAAGGGACCGTGGTATGTCGAAAGACGAAATGTGGTTAAAGGAACAAAAAAAAAGGAAGTTGTTGATAAAGTTAACTGGTTACTATCCATGGTTAAAAATGGCTGTGGTTTAGCTCTGGTTAAACCTGGAGTGACGCGATAGCTTCATCTGGCCGAGTGGAACTCGCTCAGTCGAATTGCAAAGTCAGTCTCACCGCTCCGTTTCGCTCGGCGTCCCTTCTTCATCTTCGTCTCTGGACGTGGATTCACTCTCTCCCCCCTCTCGCTCATTCTCTCCGGATTTGATTTGTCATTGTGGAGCAATAGCTGTAGGCTTATGTCGCCCGTGACGCTGGGTAGGAGCTGGGATACCTCTCGTAGTACGCACCTGTATATACTGTTCCATTTATGTCTTAATGAGCGCACAAATGCGGCTGAACCAAACGATGGCGGTGTTGAGAACGTGAATATTCTGGATAAGCATTCTCCGGTGCCATCGATCGAGGCGGGCACCCACTCTTCCCCTAACGGCCGAAGGGCAATTAGGGGCGTGCGACTGTGCACGCTCTTGTCTGAAGATAGCCCGAGTGGGCAGAGCGCACTTAAATCGCCCGTGATGCGCAACGGTAGAAGGTCGTTTCTCCGATCGCGGGGATATCGCTAACAACAGGTACCATGCAGCTGCTCAGATTCAAAAATCAAGAAAAGAAGAATTGGGAAAAACCACTGCGGGCGTCGAGACAGGGAACGAACCCGAGGATGAGGAGGTGACACAGGGAGAGAGGAAGCGTCCTCTCCCCCTGTGGCAAGCTCGCGTGATGCATGGGTCGCCTTGCTCGGATGGGAAGGAAAGAAACTGTCGGCAGCCATTTATTTCGGCAACGAATTGCCGCCGCTGGCCCGACCGTAATACAAGCCTCGGCGCCCACCGCCGGCAACACCGCGGCTGTATAACCGGCGGGCTGTGATTGCGGTTCCGGTATAAATCGTTTCTGCTGCCCGCCTTTCCGCCCCCTCCGCTACGTGTATCTCTTCCCCCTTCGATTCTGTCTCCTTTTTCCCGCCGTAGGCCGGACCGTTAGGGGGCTGATGCTCATTTGGTGTCGCCGCTGCGGCCGTTACTGCTTCGGATGCCGCTTGTCCCCCTGCTGTGGCCGAGCCGCGGCAGTACAAGCTGTTCCGAGAGGAAGAAGATGGCGGATGGAAGAGCCGGTCTGTTCGGAATCTTACCACTTCGATGGGCCGCTGGGAAAGGAAGGGGTGTAGGTGAGCCAACTTCCTCTCCTGCGCCGGACGGGCCTCTGGAAGTACTCGATCGGCGGCCATCAATCTGCCCGCGTCCAGCTTGCTCCCATAGCCGCCCGCTGCGATCGAGGGAGATATAGATAGCGCTGGCGCTGCCCTGTGAGTTGTACGTCGGGAGTGGAGAGACAATGCACCCCCCAGTGTGCCGGAGTTTGGTACCCATCACCACTTTGCCGCGTCGCGCCTTCTAGTTTGCGTAGAACACGTCGTTGCGCGAAGGGCAAGGTGGGAGGGAGACAAAATAAATACAAATAATACATATTATTCACGTAATGACAGTCAGTGCTAAGGAGCATTTAAAAATGATGCCTTTAGTAGAGAAGCCTGGGAGATGCACGCTAAGAAGCCCGGACCCCGAGCTCCAGCGCACCACCGTCCATCTGGCGGAAGAGGCCACTACCAGTCAAGAACTGCTAGCCAGCCTCTAACGGCGGACGCGCAACTCCCAGTCTCCCAGGTCTGCGTGTCGGGGGCGGGGACAAGCGTCTCTTCTGGTGGAAATAAAAGTTCTTCAATCCATCAATCTCGGGCAGAACTGAATCCCATCACGGAAGCTTCAAAAGTAAAATATGAAATGGACTTGGCACTTGCGGCTCAAAATTTCCTTTTCCTCTAAACGCAACCATGAAGCTTATTTTTCTTTTTTTCCCCCTAAGACGTGCACCTTTGAGCTGGTCTGCACAGGGCACTAGAAAACCACTCGGAGAAGTGCGCATTGGAAGGGGTAGAATAGGCCCAAGCAGCGCAGTGCTGCAGCCTTCCGCTTCGTTCGAATACCATCAGCCATGCTGACGTTCCCGGTGTGTCTAGCGAATTTATTGTACAGGCAGCGCCGTGCACTCGCGCGAATTAATTCACCACCAGCTTGGTGTGGTTTTCAACCCTTTCCCTTGTGTCCTTTCTGATGATTTTGCTCGGTACGCTTTTCCAATATTTCAGTGAATAAACTTTCTTGCATGTAAGATGTGTGGAGTCGTTGCAGACCGACGGTTTTTACAAAAATGTATTAGTATTGCTGCCTTGAGTTGCCACATAATTCGTCTAGCAAGTATGTTCAAGTCATCTAGATCTATGCCCACATGAATTTCCTGCTGCGCAGGCGGCCTTTTGTCGTTTTTTTTTTTCAAGCGATGTTTATTGCCTCAGGGCATGAAGGTTATGAAATGAGAGATGAGGAAGATGCTCAAATAAATGAAAAAAGGTGGGCTGGAGTTAGGGCAACCCCGACACGTATCCTCCGAAGCGCATACTCCTCTGCACGGGTAAGACCACGGGGGAGAGTTAACGCACACGGAGGGATTCGAGCACGTGTGCGGCGCCGGAGGTGCTCCTTTCTTGTTAAAAGGAGGGTGGTGTCATCCAGAGGGAGGACCCGAGGCATAGACGAGGTTGGGGTCGAAAGGCGGGTCGCAGAATCTGCGCGGCTTTGTGCGCTCAGGAGGTCACGCGAGACCCACTCAATACGTATTTGCTGCGGGATGCGTGCCGCTAGGCGATAGATGTCTTGGCAGATTTCTGGGGTGCGACTGACTCGTCGTAGTAGGCGTGTGACGTGAAGGGCGTCGGAGCGAATGACAATGCGGGCCGTGGGTAGCATGGGAACGGCGGCCACAGAGCAAAATGCCTCTTGAACCGCAAGCATCTCCGCACAGAAGGAGGAAGGAGATTCTGACAGGCGAAACCTTGACCTTTTGTTCAGGGCAGGCTTGCAAGGACAGTAAACTGGCGTTGTTGTTTCGCAGGCCTGGATGCTTGCGTCAACGTACATAATGATGGAGCCATGCGGCAGATTGGCGTCTTGCTCTGCAATTCGGTCGCGAAACGACGATCGGGTAGATGATGGCCGACGTAGGTCAGTCGGCTTGTTGTCGCTTAGCTGCTCAAAGCGACAGGGAGGAAGAACTGGCGGGGGCGGCTGTAGAATGGAGTGCGATGCAGCATATGCCCTGAGTGCACACGTTGTGTGTGTAAGGTTTGTCGTTTGTTTTCCCGCAGTGACTTGTTGGCTTTCAACGACGTCGTTCGCCACTTCAGACAAGGGCTGCCTTTGAATGCCGTTGACTTTTTTTCGCCAGGAGCGAGGAACGCGCGGCAGTGGAAAATCGAGCGGTGCATTTGCCCTCTTTGGAAGCGCATGAAACGTCCCCCCCCCCCCCCCCCCCCCCAGAAAAAAAAAAAAAAAAACATTGTTTAGCGTTGCACTTTACGTTTGCGACTAACTAGTGTCCCTTCGGCAGTGCGGATGTACTGGAAGACATGCGTGCCAATCCAGGATCACAGAAGGTAGAAAGAAGAGTTATTGTTCAATATTTTGTTTTGTTTTCAGCCTTCGAATATTCCGCTATGGCATGTGACGTCCAGATACGGGTTGATAAGCGCGCGTGCTTAGTTTTGGATTTTTCCCTCCTTCCCTTTTCTTCCTTCCTGCGGCGTTTTTTTTTCTGCTTTGTTATTTCCCCCTGCTTCATCCGCCACCCTAACTCTCCGCCCTTTTCACTCGTTCCACGTGTCTTTCTCCTTTCCGTTCTTTATTTCCCCTTCTTTCTAGCTTGCGGCTTCCTGTTCTCCTCGCTTTCCGAAGTAGCGTATCGAATTCGGTCCGTGAAGTTTTATTTCTTGTTCACCGTGGTAGTCTTCGGGAGTCCTGACCGTGGACAGCCCCAACTGTCGCAGAAGAGCTATATCCCACCGTCCGTGGTCGTCGCCGTTTCTCGCGGCACGCGTGCGGCAATCGTCTCGCCTGTTCTCGGCTACGCTGTCTCCGCCCAGTTTCGCCGCCACGCAAAGCTTCGCTCGCCACGGTGCCTCCCGATGACACGCTCCCATTTGCCGTGTCATTGGATGCGGCACGGGCAATCAATTCTCCGGCCGCAATTTACTTCGGCCTTATTCATTTTCTTGTTTCTGAGCTTGTAGCGAGAAGAGAAAAAAAAATCCGCCTACTTGCATAAAACGCTTTGTGCAAGCCCCGCGCAAATACATTCCCCACACATTTCTCACAGAAGGCCATGTATTTCATCGAGGCTGTCTTCACTCTGTCGTCTACTACTTCTCCTGTTTTATCTCTCTGTTCTTCCAAGATCACCTGGATGACACAGTTAGGCTATCCTCCTTAAGTGCAAAGTGTGCAGCATGCGCTATAAATGGTCGTGTACCCAGCGTACGCTTTTGAAGACATGGATGGTAACTTTTGAACGTAAGTGAACTATGACCTGCATCGTTACCGATATGAAATCCACAGTGCGGACGGAGATGTTTTGGCGCTAAGCGTGGAGCAAACAGCAGAAGGGGGCGGGGGGTGGGGGAGAGTACGTGTTAGGTGGTGCCTCGGGACGTTCAAAATTATGAGGTGCGCCTGTGGTTTTGTGGCGTCACCTCATTTTCAGAATTTTTATTTATGCGGTTTTTCTGAGATTTCGTTATTGTTATTGAAGTCCTCGCCCTCTGTGGCGACGCTCCGCTTTTGGAGCACACTTTTAAAAGCATTCTTTTATGCTGTGTTGCACAATTGGGAATCAGAGCGTGTGGCATTGGAAGTGATGAAATCACCTTTTCTTTCGGGCGCTGCTGCCTAAGAGCTCGTATTGGTTGCGTCAGAGTGGAATAGATCATTCCCGCTGGGTCCGCGCACGACCACTGCCCTTGGTCATTTCTCTCTCTCTCTCTCTCTTTTTCCCGCTGCTTCTTTCTTCTGTCCTGCCTTCAAACTGTTGCGACTATGTGGGAGCACAGTGCGTGCAAACCGCGTTTCGCCCCGTTTAAGTTGGCAGTTTTCCTTAAATGAACACGATTCTTAAGTGGTTACGTAAATGCAGCACTGCTTTCAATAATCTATTGGTGGGTTGTTTTCGCAATCGGCATGTGTTACTGCGTGGGACGCGCATCTGAGAGTGCTCCCAACCCCGGTAGAGCCGCTCATCTCGCCCCTGGCGCTGCATCTTACCGATTCGCTTAAGGCGCGAATATAGTCCGACGTAACGCAGGCGAGCGCGCGCGCACGTTGCGTTGCGTTTGACGCACTGCAGCGGCCAACGTAACCGGCGGCTGCCAGCGTGCCCCGACGGGCCCGGCGCAGATTTGGCTCCAGCTGGTGGTAGTGGTTTTATTAAAAATAATAGTAAAAAGGAAGGAAAAGATTTTTGCTAGCCCCGGCATCTGCCATCGATACTGAAGCACCTGAGCTGGGGCAGCGGAAATAAAGGACAGCAGGCAGAATGGAGAAATGAAACGAAAGAGGTGAGGGGACAGGAATAGAGGACAGTGGGAGAAGTAATATGTACAAACTATTTACACAATAAGTAATGTGTCCAGGTTGTGCGCGTGATTAGTTCATTTAAGAGGAATTAAATCACACACGCGCACAGCACTGTGTAGGTTACAACTGGAGTGGGGCGTCCAGTTATTAATCGTTCAAGGTAGAACTCGCGGAGCGTTCGGTCACTGCGTGTAACTACCTGACGGAGAACAGCTCCAATCCGCCTTTTTCACGACACGACTGCGCATGCGCCCATCCCCTGGCGGCGGTGTCGCGAAACATATTGGAAGGGTCGCGCGCTCCCCTCGACACCGGCCGTGGAAGTGTAAATAAACCGGCTTCCTACGCGGGGTGCGTTGCTGCAGCCGTCGGGCGTTCAGCGCGGCGCATTTGGCAATGCCTACGGCACGTGTTGCATATTACGGCTGCAATACCCAATATGTAAAGGGAAGCAAACTCGGTTTTTTTCGCTTTCCGAACGCTTCCCGGGACCGGCTTCGACGCGAAGTGTGGATAAAAGCCGTTCGCCGGCTCCACGATCGTGGCCGCCCTTGGGTACCGTCAAGCACGTCAAGACTGTGCGGGAATCACTTTGAGACGTACGGACGAGGTACTGCGCTTCAATGCGTGTGCAGTCTATCACGAAATGCTTTATTCATGGGCAGGAAGGCCTCGAATGTCACCGCGGCACCCAGAGTTCGTTCCGGCGCTTTTTGCTTTCTCAAATTAAGCAAGAAGGCCAAATGGGCAAGTGCTGTGAGCCGCTTTCAACGCGCGATGGAGCGGACGACGAAAAAGAGGCTACGAGAGCATTCACGCATGGTGCTAAAATTTTGTCATAATCTCCTATGGAAATTTCCTTGTTTATGCCACTGCACCCTGGCCAATCCCCCCGTGTGGGTATGTGCCATGTATTAAGAGGCAGAAGAAGAAGGTGCGTTATTCGTGTGTTCGCATCATATCCATGATGAAAAGCGCTGCGTGGTATCGCCGGAATGACTCAATGTGCGCCTCTCGCGCTCGTCTTTATGGACGCGCATGCTTGTTTAACTTATGCAGCGGTGTGCTGTGGGAAAATACAATGAAATGCTAACAGAGCTGCTTTGTTGCGAGTACGCTTTTGCTTTTATAGCTCGTGTAGCTATTCTACAGCGCTTAAGCACAACGATTGCTTGTGGAAACTGTTGTCCCCAGTCCTTTTCTGTACTACGGCGTGCACGATGTAGTATCCACCTTTCATGGATGGCAGGCATATACAGCGCAAAACGCCAACCTCACTGATCGGGGATATTTCATTGAACATTATGTTCCGAATGTAGCCTTCATCTCTGAAGCGGCGGCCCTTGCTAAGCTGGTGTTCTCATCGCATGCCGGATGATCGGAGATACTGAAGAATTTGCTCTTCGGTGGGCACTGCAGCCTCCCTCGGACTTCGCACCCAGCCATCAGTCAATCCTAGAAATCCTCCAGGTACCAGGTGCTGCCCAGGACACGCCATCGTCGACAGATTCCAACAAAACGTGCTCCGAAGCGGCACTCAGTCCGGCCGGGTTGGGCGCGCAGTACCGTACCAGTGAGCTTCCAGCGTGGTACGCGAGGTGGCAGCACAGGAAAATGAAAAAGGCGGATTGCGCGCCGGCGCCGCCGACCGCGTCGACCCACAATGCATGGCGCGGAGAAAAATGCCAGTGCGAGTGACGTGAGTGGCGCGAGCTGCCCAAGTACTGAAATTGTGCCGGATATCGTTGTGTAACGGTTTATCGAAGCCATCAAACAACACCCCTGTGTATACGGCACCAAACGGCTTGATTTCAGACACCACGCAAAGAGAACGCTTGGGAACGGAAGGCGAAGAACCGGTCATCTTTCGCACATACATCGAGCGCCTGCGCTTTCGCCGCAAGCGGTGGACTAGTGACACCAGAGCAAGTTTCTTTCGCGCGGATAACACCCTAGCCATGTTTCATATAGTAGCCGCAATTGGAACGAAACGGATGAGGCGACGCAGAAAAATGCGCGAACGGAATTCAAACTGCCCGCTGGTCGACGATCGGCGCGCGAGTCGGCGGTCGTTCTGCGCATGCTCCGAAGCGGTGCGCGCCGTCTGGGCGCATCGAAGTATAGAGGGGGTGGCGCTTCGGCGGCGCAGCGAAACCGGCGTAGCGCGACTGACTGCGACCGACTCTCGGCCGCGCGCTGAACACGTCGGGCTATAAATGCGCCTTTAGCGTTGAGACGAATAACAGTGGGCACTGGTTTGCACCTTCTCGGTCGCGGTCAGGTGCAGCTGAATTTTGCTGCGCTGAAGAGACATTTCCCGGCCACTTCGCGAACATTGCTCGTCTTTGTGCCTGCCGTCTGGTGGCGCATCGCAGACCGGAGGTCATCATCGTTACAAACACGTCGAATCGCGGATACCTGCGGCTTTTGCTTACTTGACAGTTTGCCTAACATGTGTTAGGACACTGCGAAAGAGGTTGTGGTAGGTCGACTGATATTTCCTCGCTACACGTCAAAGAAGACGAGAGACAAGCAGGGGAAGAAAAAAAATTACACCTGTGCGTACCGGCTAAGCGTATTAATAAGAGAAAGCTGTTATAGCGTTGGTTTAACCATTTAGCCCTGCATTTGGCCGCGGAATCTACATGTTCAGCCGTAATAATGAAATAAGCCGAATCTGATCTTGCCATCCGTTGCCTACTACTCTCTCTCTCTTCCCTGTTTCACTTTCCCTCTCCGCTACCTCTTCTAAACGCAGAGAGGAGGATTTTTCTCTCTCCACCTCGCAGCCGCTGAATTAAATTAAATTCGGTTCAAATAATTCACTTCAATAATGTTAGATCAATGAGTAATTAAACACTTATGGATGACACTGTAGATTCCACGGTAGTATGTAGGGCTAAACGAAAGCTATGCTGTAATACAGATAAAATGGAGAAAGAAAGAAAGATGGAGAGACCGCTGCAGTGTTGGCTAAGAGATACCAATTTAGACCAAGGAAGCCAAATTGCAAAGAACACGATCAGAAAGCGGCTGCGGAAAATAATGTGCCTAGGCGGAGGTTTGCTGCAGGCAGCTATAGCCTACAGAGAAGCTACGGAGCGAACAATGTACGTCGCCCATAACAAGCAGTGATGCTGTTGACTCTTCCACATGTCGTCCCCGCACAAATGCTGCGTTTAGTAAAAGAAAAAAAGGGCCGCGTTGCACGTATATTTCTATCGGGGTTGCCAGAAAGGCCTATGGGGGCCAAAGAAGGCTGCGCGCTCTGTATACCGTACATTTTGACATTCCGTCTCTGAGGTTAGACTACCGCACGCAATCAGCGGACGGCCTGTCACGAACTGTGTCCTGTTAGTCTCCTGAAAGGGCGTGCCTTGTAAAGGCCAATCACACAAGTGGCACGTGGGAAGTGACAAATGTTACCGCCACGCTCGCAATAGCGCGACGTTGGCAATTAGCACAAAAATATGGCGCGGAATTCATCAGTAGATTGCTTCCCCGTGTGCTTCCGCACTGCTCACCTGCGGGGCGTCTTTACTATTCGATGAGACGACGGGAAAGAATTCTCCCTGTCGAGTATCGTTTCCTCCGAACTCATCATTTTCAACTAGGGGCACCTATTTGATTTCCTCTCAAACTCTAACCAGAGCCCCTGGCTGCTGAAAAAGCCCCGCTGGCGGCTGCAGCCAAACAATTCAATAGATTCCCGCAAGCTGGGAATAAACAGAGCGCGGTATACGCCGGCAGTGGAAAATACTCTGCGATCGGAGCTCCCTGCTCTGATTGGGCCACGACGGCGCGGTGAATCGGGGAGATGGAACGTATGAAGCCGCTTCGTTGGCGTCTTGCTTGTGTATCCCCCCCCCCCCCCCCATCTGCGACGACGTGTGGCGCGCCCTGTTCGTGCACGCAGCGTCGTTTCTGCCTCTGCACCCGACCGCGCTGCGCTTTTGTGATCGTGTTAGCTCGGAGGGCCGGAAGAAATGCACGCTTCGGAATCCCTTAAAGTGGGAGGATGTCGAATATGGCGTGCTTTTTTTTTTTAAACTCCCCCGCACCGGTAAAGAAATAAAAAAAATAAAGGAAGCAGCTGTGGGAATTTCGGCCGCAATGCAGTGGCACATGGCAGCGGTGTAAAAGGTTGCGAGAGATGGCGTGCATTACAAACGACGTCATACAGACGTTGCCTTCAGGCAGTACGTGCCAAGAAGCCTGTATGTACACGCATGTTGCATGAAAGGTGGTCCGAAAAAAAAAATGATCCGTTTAAAAAACGTTTGCATTTTTACAATCGGTTCGCTGCGTTATAGGGCGCGATTCGAAGCTATTTTGTCGTCCCTGTACGACGTAAGCAGTGTTTTCTTCTGTCCTCCTATGAATGGTCGCCGCGGGACGCGATGAGGCGGGCGTTTATTTCGACTCAAGGGTGGCAGCGAGGGCAGCGGCTCGCACCGCGGAGCTCTTGCAGGAAAGTTGTTTGACTGTTGTTCAGATTGCCCGCGATACAGCAGCGGTGCGGTCGAGGTTCTTCTATAACCTCAACGTACTATCTGTTCAGATCGCCCCCGGTACTCTTCTATTGGACTCTGTAGTTCAGATGGACTCAGTAGTCACTGGATGGATGGCTTGACAAAGGCCCCGTAAAATGTTTATACGCCAGCAAACGGCAATGTTTCTATTTAAACGCGACGCATGTATAAAAACCATACGTGGTAAAAAGAATACACAAAACACACATGTGTATACAAGCGCATTATCCCGCTTGTTTAGAATCGGGAAAGCCCGAGATGTGCCGGGCTACTGCGTGTTCGGACCAGTGCAGAACGCTGCCGCGGTGTCTCGAGGCTAAGGGAACTGAAACGAAGAGTGCCGATGCGAATGACGCTGGAGATGGTACTGAGGTGGTGCGTTGACGCAGGCTGAAAAGGAAATTGAGGGACGACGGCGTGGAATTTTTTTCGTATAATCCTGCTTCGTGTTTTCAGCTAAACTCGTACTACCTTCAGTGGTATATATGCGACTACTTTCAGTGGGCCAGATAAATATATGTGTAGTAAGTGGTTGTTTGTGTTTCTCTGTTTTTAAATCCGGTTTTATAGGTTTAGGTCACTGCAGGTATTACATGGTTCTCGTCACCTCGTATTCTCCTCCTTGTGCCATTAAGCGCGCCAGATTTTTCTCCGCCGGTCGTCGCGGCAGTACAACGACGTATAGTTGTCTATGAGATGCCGCATTCTCGCTTTCGCCTGCAGAGCCCCACCGTTCCTTAGGTATAGAAATACCGAGCATAGTTTTGACACGTGCTCGCTCGAGCGCGCTTGGTTCAAAAACTCTGCCGGGTGTCGCTGGAGCTGCCTGGAGAATATGCGGCGGCTGCTGTGAACGAGCCACAAAGGCAGCCTTCTTCTCGGAGCCTTTGTTTCCGCACTGTGGGCGCGCGATGAGGCGTCGCACTGAGCGGCCAACGCAGCACAACTGCACTATACTCGCGCGCGTCAGCCAGCTGCACTCGATGGAGTTCTGGCCCCGGGTTTTGCTCTTTCGCGCCCCAAAACAGCGGCCCGGCTCACGTCGACGCTCTTCATTGTGCTGCTCCTCTTCCGCGGTCGGTTCGCTGGCGCCAGCGAGTGTAAGCGCTCCCCGGAGGGCTTTGAAGCCGGCTTTAATTAACCCGCCTCTTGTTCTTTGGCGCAAGCAGTGCTCTCTCATTTGCAAGCGCGGGGATGGTTGAAAGGGAGTGTTCTTTCTCCACCTGCGTTTCAACGTATACCTCGCTGTCGTCCGTGTGTGAGTGCCGCGCCCGGTCCCATTTTCGAGCTCTTTGCAAATGACAGGGAGTGGATGCCAGGTTGGGAGAAGGTGCGGCAACTAGGGAAGTCCGTGCTTCGGGAGTGGTATGGCGCGCTTTATCTGCGCTCGCCCAGGCTCCTCCGGCTCGCTCAGTTGCGTTTTTGCCTAGCCGGGGCACCCTGCAGTACTGCTTTTCCCTCACCTGTGACCTTTGGTTACCGCTGCTCTTATATAGCTCTCTGCAGCCGCGCGTTTCTCTCGGCGTTGTTACTATCTCTCTCAAGGAATTCCAGCTTCGTAGCGGCAGTGCCTTCCGCATTCGTTCTCTCCGTCGTGACGGCTCACTCGTTCTATCGCTCTGTGCACTCGCGGCCAGTTGGGACTTTTTGCTATCGTGGTGGCTGGTCTCTGTCACCCGCTTTTCCACTTGTTCTCTGCCTCTTGCCCCTTTTGTCTCTTTTCGATGCCCGTCGCAGTGTCCCCTCCTCCTCCTCCCGCCCCGATTGCCGTCATTGTTTGCCATGGTTACGCAAACAGCTTTAGCCCCGTGCTTGGGTCGACTGGCTGTGCAGTGCGCGGAGATGCCGGCCTGCTCACGCTGGCGCTGCAGCCGGGTTCAGTTCCATTCGCGTGGAATTCCCGCCTCGGTATTGTTGCGCTTCAGCGAGCCGACGTTCTGTTAGCGGCTGTTAGGGCAGGCCCGGCCCTGCGCGTACCGGCACGAAAGCTGTTGTTCCTTGGGCGATTTTCCCTGAACAAACTGCTGGCCTGAAGAACTCGCGTGCCGAAATACTCGTAAGTGGCGCAGAATCATTAGTGTTGCATAGCTAGCTTTTCGTGGACCTCATTCTCCTTCCGGGCGCACTGCAAGGACGGCGTCGCTGTAAGTGGCCCTCGCGTAAAGACAGTCACTCGCGCTGGGTTACTCTACGTTTCTGCCTGATCCCATCTCTGTCTCTTTCACCCTTGCGTTAACCGTGGTCTTCCAATTGGCTGCAGACCGCATCTGTCTTTGCCTTCAGCTATGCTACTCCTAGCAGTTCAGTATTATCGACCCGACGCACCGCACTGCTAGTTTTCCATGGGTGCCCATCTGTTCATTACTCCGGCATGTGGGCTCTAATGCGCAGAGCTTGTCATTGCTATTTTTTAGTCTATTTTTCGAGAACACTCGGAACGCACGAGAAGCTGAGCACCGCGTTCAGACACGCACACATGCTTGTGCCCGCAGCAGTTCTGGGAATATGGAAACCACGGAAAGGTTGATTCCCTTCCTGCCTTGTGGCGCGGCCAGGTATTTAGGGGTGCATTGTGGATGTCACGCATAGAGAGTGCAGCGCACATCCGCCAGTTTGTGGCTGCTTTTTAAACAGCCGAGCAATGAAACTTTTTGTATTTTCATGTCTGTCAAACTTTTACGGGCACTGATATGTATTGCAGACGTGTGAGAAAGCACGCGCGTTGACGCAGACCTGTAGGCAACCTCACAGGTCAGGCTCGCGTTAGCCGCGGCGACCGCATTTGAAATGAAGCGAAACGCAAAAACGCTACCCGTGGCCCGTGCTATGTCAGCGCGCGTTAAAGATCCAGCGTTGTTCTTTTAGTCCGGAGTATTCCACTGCAGCCTCTTTCATAGCCCATATCCATGTGCAACCACCATACCATACCATACCATACCATACCATACCATACCACACCATACTATACCATACCATACAACCGCCGTGGTGGCTAAGTGGTTCAGCGCTCTGCTGGTGTCCCAAATGACGCGGGTTCGATACCGCCCGCGGCGGTCGAATTTCGATAGAGGCGAAATTCTAGAGGCCCGTGTATTGTGCGGTGGTCGAAATTTCCGGAGCCCTACACTACGGCGTCCCTCATAGCCTGAGTCGCTTTGGGACATAAACCCCCGTAAACAAAATCATACCATACCGTATCGTACTTTACCATAACACAGCCAGGAGAAGCGCAGCACATGCCACCACACCGCAGTGCACCGCACCCAACCGCACCTCAACGCGGAAACGCTTGCATCGTGTATCACAGCGCTGATATTCTGTACGCTAGCGTAAGGAGGCTTGTACTGATTTTGTTTCTCTATTACGTGCAGCTTATATTCTAGTTGTCGCACACCTCATTCCCTCCTTCTCTTATTCAGGTGGGCCACGTTTCTTGATAAAAAAATGGCGTTTTCGGTCTTTCTTCCGCAGTACGGCAACAGTGCTTCGTAAATAGGCGAACTTTTTCCTAGCGCTGTTGGCGCTGACACGCCACTCGGCTCGGAAAAGAAATAAAGAGAAAGGTAATGCGCGAGGGAAGCAACGACCCCCCAAAACCTCCGACGCCACAGAGCGCACGCCGCACCCCATAGCGCAGCACCAAACGCTCATGGCATGATGGCGCTCTGCCCACGCTCTTTCCCCGTGCCCCCCGGCTGGCTGTTTTCCCTTCCCCGCCCTGGAAACGGCACCGGCGGACGGCATGCATGACGGACGGCCACGCCTCGCGGCGCCTTATCTGGCGCCGCGCGTCAGGTCGTTAAGGTAAATATTTATCGCGTTCGTTAGCGCCGGCGCAGACCCGGGCGTCCCTGGGAGGGGAAGGGAAGAGAGGAGAAACAACCGGACGGGAAAAGGGGGGGGGGGGGGAAGGCAAAGAAAGGTATAGAGAGCGAGAAGCGAAAGGAAAGAAAACGGGAGCGTTAGTAACGGAAGAACGCGCGAACGAGAGCCGTGCCCGCTTCCTCGGGTTCAGGCTGCTGTTGAGTGGAGCAGAAAACGAAGGGTGCATAGCGAGGGAAAAAACCGTGGAGGGAAAGAAGGAGAGAGAAAGAGGGCAGCCATCATAAAGGGTGCGAGGTCAATGCGGTTGGTCCCCTAAGGGTTATTACAGTAATGCGCCTCGGGGTGAATGAAGATGCATTCCGCGGCGCTGCTTTCCCGCCACGCCCCGTCTGCGCTGCGCCTTTTTATGAGAGCTCGCGGGTGAGCTGGAAAGGGGGCGTAACAGAGGGGGAGGAAATGAAGCGCTTCACCTATCCTTGCAGAGAGAGAGAGAGAGAAACAGGAGTGATGTGGGAAAGAGGTTGGGAAAGAAACGATGAAAAATAAATACTGGCAGGTATCTGAGTTTCTGGATAGGGAAACGCAAAGCATAGCAAAAGAGGGCGTCGGCTGCGATGAGAGCCTGAATATGGAGAACGAGAAAAATGACGTCGGTGCTTAGGGCATTGAGGAATATGATAGAGGAATGGAGAGAGGGAAAGGCTTCGACGCTTCGTCTTCTTCGTGCTCCTCCCTCTCGTTGTCGTCATCTTCGAGGTGTGACCCGTCTAATACGCGGGCCGGGCTGTCGCAACTGCTGTCTGCAGGGGCTCCTTGGTTATTTGTCATCATTCCCCAATTTTTTTCTTCCGGATGTCGCGAGTTGCGTCGCCATTAGCGCTAACAGCGTGCGAGTTGCGTGCACTCTTTACGTGTGTTGCACTGGCGTCGTCGCGTTGTGTCGCATTTCTCGCTTTCTCTAACCCCCTCCTCCGTCGAGTACCTTTCGCAAGCAGAGCCGTTGCGGCAACGCCCTGCTCTCTTCGTTGTTGTTAATAGAAACTTGAAAAAATATCACCTGCCGCTTCGTATACAATACCGGGTCGGGTTGCGGCGGTCCAATGAGCGAAGAGGAAGAGGCTGGTTAATTGGTAATTGATTTCGATTTACTCTACACCTTTGCTGAAATCCTACACAACTGCAGGTTTGAAGAATCAGAATTTCCTCCAAAGAATTAGGAAAAGACGGAGAAATGACATTAAGAATAATGATACAGAGCAACACTTTCCTCAACTCCAGATCGCTACTCACCCGGTGCCGAGAACTTTGCAGGCCTGCATGTTGACACTGTGGAGAAATTGCGGATCTCTACCTCATGCTATGGGCGTGCCAGAACAACAAGGCCATATCACTCATCCTTTCCCCAACTTCTAACGAGTGGGAGACCGCCCTGCTCAAATTCTGAAGGCACAAATGGCTCGTAAACAGAACCGCCGTTGCAGCTTCGACCAATGAAATCTTCAAATATGGACTCCAACCACAGGGTTAGTACTGAATTTGGCGCATAAACATGTTCAACAACAACATTACCAATGCAACGCTGGAACCTCCGTATTGCAGGGTTCCGTATTAATTGCGACCCACGGTAGTTCTGTCGTCAAGAAAGGAGCGCAAAGTCAGCACACGTGCGAAATTGCGTTGGCCTGTGCGCTGAGCGTTAGCGCTGTATGTACTACAAGCGAGAAAGAAGATCGTAACTGCTAAGGGGTTCGGCTGTACGCGGTATTACAGGTTCGCGGTTACCGGGCGCTGAAGGTGTGGGCCGATGACATGCCTTTTGTTCGATGCCATGCCGCCGGTGGAACCTACTTATTCCGCGATGCATGTAAGGAAGCATCTTGACGACTCCATCGGCATTTCCAGCAGTACTTGATGAGATATGCAGCGAAGTCAGATGCCAAATACTGGATATGTTTCCCTCACACGTGACCTCGCCGCCGCTTTCGAGGTGCCATGTTGCCATGTTTATCAGATATCGTTGCTGGCAAAAGCGAAAGCCCGATTATGGCGTCATTATCAGCGCCATTAAAAAAGTACCGTGTTTTTTTTTTATTGCGGTAGCATTTATAGTTGCCATTACACGCACTTTGCCGTAGTGTGTTTGTCTGAAGCCGATTTTGTGGCACGCTGCTCACCTGTGCACCGTGTCAGGCGGTGACTCAATTAATCGCGAGAGGCTGCTCGTGAAGAGCAACCTGGGTCGCAACCCAAGCCAAGCAACCGAAGTCCCACCTATGGCAGCATCTGCAATAGAAGAACGGCAGTGGCGCATCGCTTGACCACTGCGCCAGGAATGGTAGGAAGACTCCCAAGGATCCATGAATTTAGAGAGTGGCCAATTTTGCACATATGGACATTAACCCATTACCGTTATCCCAAGGACTGCCATCCATTAACGCTGGATCTGAACAAACACTGAAACCGGAGTGAGAACCGAACTTCTAGCGCACCTAATTCGCATTTGGCCTAAGTGCACAAATCGACTATCATTCTTTTTTTGCTGTACTGTAGAGCCGAGATCGAAGAGTGTGCCACACACTTGATTGAACGTGCGGGATGCCTGGCGGGCCATAACTTCCGAAACCTTTGCGACGGGCTCACGACACATATCCCATGATAAAGTATTTGAGATAGTGTCTCTAACGGTGCACGCTGAAATACGCAAGATTTTCGCAAGGCCATCTTCATTTACACATTTTTTCATATCAACCCCGTTTGAAGTTGCTCTCGAGCGCGAGACTATGAGCCGTACCGTCGGTTTATTCCACCTCCGTTTTCGTCAAGTGATTCGCCTGGGATCCAGAAAAGGGAAATTTTTGCGAAGGCAGAGAAATACGCGTTTCCCTGCATGCCTTCCGCATAGCTAATATTCCCCTTGTCATCGAACAGAGTCTTCGCATCTTTATTTGCTCGCATACGAACCACAACTCGGCTCGCTTCGGTCGCTATATATATATACGTCGTCACAAACCTCGCGTTTCGCGGCGAATGGGCGTGCCGCGAGTGGCCCTGTTTCACTTTGTAGCCGCATTCACCAGCGTACTGGGGGTGCATTTGCGTACATTTTCCTTTCGCCGCCTATCTCTCTCGTTGGTCGAGACCGCGAGCATCGATTTACCCGGAGTATTTTCTCATGCTTTTAAGACGAAGAACGCAGCAACGCGGACTAGACAGGGAAATGAAAGAGTGGAAGAAGTGATTTTCCTAAACCTGCGGATACGGTCTCATGGTAAATTTTGGGTGACTCAAAAAGTGGCGAGGAGGATGTGAAAGCCGAAAGAGAACAAGCCAAATTGTGTAGGGAAAAGGAAGAGGTATTGGCCGCTCGCGAGCTGCGCTGGCGTGCTCGCGCTCGGCCCGCCCCCTGGCGCTAGCGTAACTGAATAAATAATTCCCGGAATGGACACTGCTCTTCACTGCTGTCATTTGCATACGCGCCACCAGAGGGTGTGCTTGGAGCAGGACACGTTGCTGGTTTATAACCATAGTTTATGCGTAAAATAGCGTTCTCGCGAGCTCTCGCTTCATTCGCGGTTCAAAAAAAAAAATAAGAGGTCTCCTCCTTCTTTCGCATTTCATTCCCATCTCTATTCCTCACATTTCCCGCCCTTTCTTTTTGTCGTCCTGTTTCGCTCCCCCCCCCCCTCCTCGTCTAGCGGTCCCGGGGAGACAAATCTGCATCTCATCTGCAGCGCTGTTGCCGCGTCCCAACACTGCGGCGGGATTTCTGTTCCTGTTTGCGTTCGCCGCCCATGGCGCGGCAATTGAATCTATTAACCGGGTTCTCTTCTTCGCGACTTGGAGCCTCTTCCGCTGCTGCCTTTTTCCCTGCCTGATTGCTACACTTCGTGGCGCGAGCCCGAATCTCCACTTGTTTCCATCTCTCTGTGTTTCTTTTTTTCTGACCATGCCGCGCTGGAAGCAGCGCTTGTTTTCATTTCTCTCTTTCTTTCTTTTTTTCTGGTCGTGCCTCCTCCCCGACGAATTCGGCAAGTCACCGCATTACGTCTGGCTCACATTCAACAGCACCTCGCATGT